>NW_028274820.1:17482676-17643606 GCF_037043125.1 Eumetopias jubatus
GACATTTGGAAACCACAGCAACAGGCCCCTCCCCCAGAAGATCAGCACAAACAGCCGGCAAGCCAAGACCAAGTTGATCGATCAAGGAGAATAGGAGAACTCCAGCGCTGGGGGAATCCTGCACATAGATTCATGGCTTCTTTTTTTTTTTTTTTTTTTTTTTTTACCATGATTCATTATTTCATCAAAGTTAATTTTTGATGACTTTTTTTATTTTTCTTTTTCCCTTTTTCAACCAACATCTTATAAATCCCTTTTTTTAAAAAAAACATTTTTTATTTTTTTTTCATTTTTAGAGTCATATTTTATCCCTTCATAGTAGTTATCCTTGTTTTTGGCATATATATATAAGTTGTTCTCTCTTTAAAATTTTGAGGTACAGTTTCTTCTAAAAGATCAAAATATACCCTAAACCACTAGTGTATGGCTTTGTTCTAGTCTCCTGCCTGATCACATTCTCTCCCTTTTTCCTTTTTTTTTTTTCCTTAAATCTTCTTTCTTTTTTCAAACAACTTATCTTACCAAGTCCTTTTATAAAATCTTTTATAATTTTCATCTTTACAGTCATCTTCCATCCCTTCATTGTATCAACCCTTATTTTGTACATATATGTCTTTCTTCCTTTAAAATTTTAGGAGGCACTTTTTCTAACAGACCAAAATACGCCCAAAATCTAGTGTGTGGCACTGATCTATGCACTAGCCTGATCATATTTGATCATATTCTGCCTTTTTTGAATTGTTTTGTTTTTGTTTTTATCTTTTTTTTCTTTTTTTTTTTCTTTTTCTCTTTCTTTTTTCTTTCTTTCCCTTTCTTTTCCCCTGGTTTCAGGTCTTTTCTGATTTGTATACAGTATATTTGCTGGGGACGTTGTAAACCTGTTAGCATTTTGTTCTCTCATTCATCTATTCTCCTCTGGACAAAATGACAAGACGAAAGAAATCACCTCAGCAAAAAGAACAAGAGGTAGTACCGTCAGCCAGGGACCTACTCAATACGGACATTAGTACGATGTCGGACCTAGAGTTCAGAATCATGACTTTAAAGATACTAGCTGGGCTTGAAAAAAGCGTGGAAGTTATTAGAGAAACCCTTTCTGGAGAAATAAAAGAATTAAAATCTAACCAAATCGAAATCAAAAAGGCTATTGATGAGGTGCAATCAAAAATGGGGGCACTAAATGCTAGGATAAATGAGGCAGAAGAGAGAATCAGCGATATAGAAGACCAAATGATGGAAAATAAAGAGGCTGAGAAAAAGAGAGAGAAACAACTACAGGATCACGAGGGCAGAATTCGAGAGATAAGTGATACAATAAGACGAAACGACATTAGAATAATTGGGATCCCAGAAGAAAAAGAGAGAGAGAGAGGAGCAGAAGGTATATTGGAACAAATTATAGCAGAGAACTTCCCTAATGTGAGGAAGGAAACAGGCATTAAAATCCAGGAGGTACAGAGAACCCCTCTCAAAATCAATAAAAATAGGTCAACACCCCGACATCTAATAGTAAAACTTACGAGTCTCAGAGACAAAGAGAAAATCCTGAAAGCAGCTCGGGAGAAGAGATATGTAACCTACAATGGTAGAAACATTAGATTGGCAACAGACCTATCCACAGAGACCTGGCAGGCCAGAAAGGACTGGCAAGATATCTTCAGAGCACTAAACGAGAAAAATATGCAGCCAAGAATACTATATCCAGCTAGGCTATCATTGAAAATAGAAGGAGAGATAAAAAGCTTCCAGAACAAACAAAAACTAAAGGAATTTGCAAACACGAAACCAGCCCTCCAAGAAATATTGAGAGGGGTCCTCTAAGCAAAGAGAGAACCTAAAAGCAGCAAAGAGCAGAAACGAACACAGACAACAGACAGTTAACAGTCACCTTACAGGTAATACAATGGCACTAAATTCATACCTTTCAATAGTTACCCTGAATGGAAATGGGCTCAATGCCCCAATCAAAAGACACAGGCTATCAGATTGGATTAAAAAACAAGACCCATCAATATGCTGTCTGCAAGAGACTCATTTTACACCCAAAGACACCCCCAGATTGAAAGTGAGGGGGTGGAAAACCATTTACCATGCTAATGGACACCAAAAGAAAGCTGGGGTGGCAATCCTTATATCAGACAAACTAGATTTTAAAACAAAGACTGTAATAAGAGATGAGGAAGGACACTATATCCTACTTAAAGGGTCTATCCAACAAGAAGATCTAACAATTGTAAATATCTATGCCCCGAACATGGGAGCAGCCAATTATATAAGGCAATTAATAACAAAAGCAAAGAAACACATTGACAACAATACAATAATACTGGGGGACTTTAACACCCCCCTGACTGAAATGGACAGATCATCTAAGCAAAAGATCAACAAGGAAATAAAGACTTTAAATGACACACTGGACCAAATGGACTTCACAGACATATTCAGAACATTCCATCCCAAAGCAACGGAATACACATTCTTCTCTAGTGCCCATGGAACATTCTCCAGAATTGATCACATCCTAGGTCACAAATCAGGTCTCAATCGGTACCAAAAGATTGGGATCATTCCCTGCATATTTTCAGACCACAATGCTTTGAAACTAGAACTCAACCACAAGAGGAAAGTCGGAAAGACCTCAAATACATGGAGGCTAAAGAGCATCCTACTAAAGAATGAATGGGTCAACCAAGAAATTAAAGAAGAATTTAAAAAATTCATGGAAACCAATGAAAATGAAAACACAAGTGTTCAAAATCTTTGGGATACAGCAAAGGCAGTCCTGAGAGGAAAGTATATAGCAATACAAGCCTTTCTCAAGAAACAAGAAAGGTCTCAAATACACAACCTAACCCTACACCTAAAGGAGCTGGAGAAAGAACAGCAAATAAAGCCTGAACCCAGCAGGAGAAGAGAAATCATAATGATCAGAGCAGAAATCAATGAACTAGAAACCAAAAGAACAGTAGAACAGATCAACGAAACTACGAGCTGGTTCTTTGAAAGAATTAACAAGATTGATAAACCCCTGGCCAGACTGATCAAAAAGAAAAGAGAAATGACCCAAATCAACAAAATCATGAATGAAAGAGGAGAGATCACAAGCAACACCAAAGAAATACAAACAATTATAAGAACATATGATGAGCAACTCTATGCCAGCAAATTAGATAACCTGGAAGAAATGGGTGCATTCCTAGAGATGTATCAACTACCAAAATTGAACCAGGAAGAAATAGAAAACCTGAACAGACCTATAACCACTAAGGAAATTGAAACAGTCATCAAAAATCTCCCAAGAAACAAAAGCCCAGGGCCAGATGGCTTCCCAGGGGAATTCTATCAGACATTTCAAGAAGAATTAATACCTATTCTCCTGAAACTGTTCCAAAAAATAGAAATGGAAGGGAAACTTCCAAACTCATTTTATGAGGCCAGCATTACCTTGATCCCAAAACCAGACAAAGACCCCATCAAAAAAGAGAATTACAGACCAATATCCTTGATGAACATGGATGCAAAAATTCTCACCAAAATACTAGCCAATAGGATCCAACAGTACATTAAAAGGATTATTCACCACGACCAAGTGGGATTTATTCCTGGGCTGCAAGGCTGGTTCAACATCCGCAAATCAATCAACGTGATACAATACATTAACAAAAGAAAGAACAAGAATCATATGATCCTCTCAATAGATGCAGAAAAAGCATTTGACAAAGTACAACATCCTTTCTTGATCAAAACTCTTCAGAGTATAGGGATAGAGGGTACATACCTCAATATCATAAAAGCCATCTATGAAAAACCTACAGAGAATATCATTCTCAATGGGGAAAGGCTGAGAGCTTTTCCCCTAAGGTCAGGAACGCGGCAGGGATGTCCACTCTCACCACTGCTATTCAACATAGTATTAGAAGTCCTAGCCACAGCAATCAGACAACAAAAAGAAATCAAAGGCATCCAAATCGGCAAAGAGGAAGTGAAACTCTCACTCTTGGCAGATGATATGATACTGTATGTGGAAAACCCAAAAGACTCCACCCCAAAACTGCTAGAACTCATACAGGAATTCAGTAAAGTAGCAGGCTATAAAATCAATGCACAGAAATCAGTGGCATTCCTATACACCAACAACAAGACAGAAGAGAGACAAATCAAGGAGTCGATCCCATTTACAATTGCACCCAAAACCATTAGATACCTAGGAATAAATCTAACCAAAGAGGCAAAGGATCTGTACACAGAAAACTATAAAATACTCAGGAAAGAAATTGAAGAAGACACAAAGAAATGGAAAAACGTTCCATGCTCATGGATTGGGAGAATCAACATTGTGAAGATGTCAATGCTACCTAGAGCAATCTACACATTCAATGCAATCCCCATCAAAATACCATCCACTTTTTTTAAAGAAATGGAACAAATAATCCTAAAATTTGTATGGAACCAGAAGAGACCCAGAATAGCCAGAGGAATACTGAAAAAGAAAAGCAAAGCTGGCGGCATCACAATTCCGGACTTCCAGCTCTATTACAAAGCTGTCATCATCAAGACAGTATGGTACTGGCACAAAAACAGACACATAGATCAATGGAACAGAATTGAGAGCCCAGAAATGGACCCTCAACTCTATGGTCAACTTATTTTTGACAAAGCAGGAAAGAATGTCCAATGGCAAAAAGACAGTCTCTTCAACAAATGGTGTTGGGAAAATTGGACAGCCACATGCAGAAGAATGAAACTGGACCATTTCCTTACACCACACACAAAAATAGACTCCAAATGGTTGAAAGACCTAAACGTGAGACAGGAGTCCATCCAAATCCTAAAGGAGAACACAGGTAGCAACCTTTTCGACCTTAGCCGCAGCAACTTCTTCCTAGAAACATCGCCAAAGGCACGGGAAGCCAGGGCAAAAATGAACTATTGGGATTTCATCAAGATAAAAAGCTTCTGCACAGCAAAAGAAACAGTCCACAAAACCAAAAGACAACCGACAGAATGGGAGAAAATATTTGCAAATGACATATCAGATAAAGGGCTAGTCTCCAAAATCTATAAAGAACTTATCAAACTCAACACCCAAAGAACAAATAATCCAATCAAGAAATGGGCAGAAGACATGAACAGACATTTCTCCAAAGAAGACATCCAAATGGCCAACAGGCACATGAAAAAGTGCTCAACATCGCTCGGCATCAGGGAAATCCAAATCAAAACCTCAATGAGATACCACCTCACACCCGTCAGAATGGCTAAAATTAACAAGTCAGGGAACGACAGATGTTGGCGGGGATGTGGAGAAAGGGGAACCCTCCTACACTGTTGGTGGGAATGCAGGCTGGTGCAACCCCTCTGGAAAACAGTATGGAGGTTCCTCAAACAGTTGAAATTAGAGCTACCGTTCGATCCAGCAATTGCACTACTGGGTATTTACCACAAAGATACAAATGTAGGGACCCGAAGGGGTACGTGTACCCCAATGTTTATAGCAGCAATGTCCACCATAGCCAAACTGTGGAAAGAGCCAAGATGCCCATCGACAGATGAATGGATAAAGAAGAAGTGGTATATATACACAATGGAATATTATGCAGCCATCAAAAGGAATGAGATCTTGCCATTTGCAACGACATGGATGGAAGTGGAGGGTGTTATGCTGAGTGAAATAAGTCAATCAGAGAAAGACATGTATCGCATGACCTCACTGATATGAGGAATTCTTAATCTCAGGAAAGAAACTGAGTGTTACTGGAGTGGTTGGGGGTGGGAGGGATGGGGTGGCTGGGTGATAGATATTGGGGAGGGTATGTGCTACGGTGAGCGCTGTGAATTGTGCAAGACTGTTGAATCACAGATCTGTACTTCTGAAACAAATAACGCAACATATTTTAAGAAAAAAGAAAAAGAAGAAGCTAACAGGAGAGGAAGAAAAGGGGAGTATGTCAGAGGGGGAGACGAACCATGAGAGATGATGGACTCTGAAAAACAAACTGAGCGTTCTAGAGGGGAGGGGGGTGGGGGGATGGGTTAGCCTGGTGATGGGTATTGAGGAGGGCACGTTCTGCATGGAGCACTGGGTGTTATGAACAAACAATGAATCATGGAACACTGTACCAAAAACTAATGATGTAATATATGGTGATTAACATAACAATAAAAATTTAAAAAAAAATTATTATAAAAAATACACACTATAAGATGTTAAATTTATACTTATTTATAAATTTCAGTTATAAAAGTATTTATTCATAAGTTTATGATAAAACTAAAAGTATAAACAAGTCTGTATGTAAATGACCACTTGTTATACATATAATATAAAATTATGTATGTATATAATTTAGTTTTTGCATTTAATCACATAATTTTATGTATATCTGTACATGTATATGCTGTAGAGGAAAAACTATAAATTTACACAGTGAAAATGGTGTTTGCCCTACAGTGCTATAATAATGGGAGACTTTTATTGTTATCTTTATATATTCCCCTTTTCCACAGAATTTTTTCACTGAGCTCCCATTACTTATCCAGGCTCCCACATGTACCAGCTGTGTGACTCTGGATAAGTGAATTAACATCTGTTTGTTGCACTTTTCTCATCTGTAAACAGTGACTATAATAGTATCTACATCTTAAGACTGTTAAGAGGGGAAAATGAAATAATATATATAAAGTACAGTGCCTAAAAGATAGCAAATGCTCAAAAAATAGTAACATAAATGGTTGCTATTCCATACCAAAATTACTTTTGGAAGATCTTCTAAGTATTGCGATATACATGAGACAGGCAATGAGGTTTAGGAAGGCTTCAAGCCACTACCCATTCTACACACTTGTCTATCTGGTATTGTCTGAAACAAGTGAAAGAGAGGAAATTGAAATTTGGATTTTGTGAAATTGCATCTGTATTGTGATGTCCAATTAAGTTTTTAAATGTATTCTACTGTTTATAAATTTGGGCTTTAACTTGGTATCCAAACAATATCGGTAGAAATCTCAGTAATGGATATAAGCACTGAAAAATACCGTAATGTTTCAAGTCCCTCTGTCCTGAATCCACAAAGTGAAAGGTTTTAACTGAACAAAAAGGCCTCTTTTCATATGTACTGTATGAACAACTGGGAGGGACATGGGGGTGTGTAATGGAAATTTAAGGCACTCTCTGCATCATCCCCAAACCAATACACAATCAAGGCTGTCTCTCTTGATCTTCTGGGCACCCATGGGTGTCCTACCCGGTCTGCAGCCAGCAAAGAAGGGCCTTAGGGAACCATATGACCCACCCAAGTCAGGCCACACCCTCCTCCCCCTGACCCGAACCATCTGATCATCAAGTTCTTATTTTCCTGCCTTCTCAGCAAGATGTCATTGCTGGAAGCATTCATCTTCTCCTCCCTCTGAGCTCATAGCTGCTCCTCAATCCTTTCAACTTTTGATGAGAACAAAGAAATTATTTAATGGTGCATTTTTATAGATCAAGTGTCCAGATTTTCTGTTTTTGATAACAGTTTTTTTGGCAGTTTAAATTGGACAACCTGAAATGTTAATTTTTCAGAGAAATATATAAAAAGTGCAAATACTGTGTAAGATATCTAGCTACTTGTACTAGTTGAAACATACCCTGACATATTTTTAGGAACAATGTCATGTGCTCAAGTTCAATTAGGTTCTGTAACAAAAAACAATGCTCCCAGTCTCATTTTGACCTTGAAATAAATTCACAGGAAAAGGAAGTGTGGATATTTACTACTGTGCCTGCTAGAAACATGGGATGAGAAGTGTCCATAATGAGGGATAGTCCAAAGAAAGGCAGGCAGGGACAAAGAGTCCTGCCTTGAGAGGAAACCACGCTTAAGAGGATTTTACACCACCCTGGTAGGAGCCCTCCACCCTTTCCCACATGAACAACTACCTGATATGTAGATGAGTGAGTGGACAGAAACCTGATTGGGTGACAGGAGCATGGAGGGTTAATCAGATTAAAACAGCCCAGCAAGACCATAAAAACCCTTGGACTTAGAAAATTCTGGGGGTGGGGGGACAACCCTCTCTGGTCCCCTCCCTTTTGGGGAGCTTTGTACTATCTCTCAATAAACTTTGCTTTGCTGCCCACCACTCTTCTTCCATCTGGTTTACCTCTTCATTCTTCGAAGCAGTGTGACCAAGAACTGTGGGCACTAAAGGAAAATAAATCCTGCAACACCAAGACAACCCACACAGATCCTCTTCTCAGATTTGTGTCAACCTGAATCCTTCCCTACATGAGCACCAGGAGCAGCTCCTTCACTTGTTCTCAGAGCTGGCCTCCACTTCCCAGGACTGCTTCCTCAACCTCTGAGAACTCAGATTATGTTCACACATTAGAAACCTAGTCATGTACTCTTTTTTTCTTAACTGTCTAGAGATTAATTGCTCAGATCCAAAGAGGAAATCACTGAGTGCCAGGAAACACATAGCTGATATTACATATGTATATAATCATCACAACATTTTGCAATGTAATATTCCTTTTTTCCACTGTAATATGAATGACTTGAGACTTAAATAACTTTCAAATCCTTCATCCCATCCTTCTTCATCTTCATCAAGCCATCTGAGGAAGCTCAGTATTTATTTGCTCTGTACACACTGGCAGAGAATGTGGACAGGAGCTCACATCCTCTCCTACAGTGAGAATTATAGATCATTCCACACTGTAAGACCAAGCAGCACACTTCCTTCTGCACAAGCCTCAGATCCTCCCAGGCATGGAGGGGTGCATTAGTGATCACACAGTAAGGTGGAAAATCCTCTCAGGACCCTTTTCCCGGGGGTTCTCCTGTGAGCCTAGGGAAGATTGCAGGGGCCATTTAATCAGAGCTGGTGCTCTTTCTTAGGCACTGCGCTAAATCCCTTAGATACAATCTCTCTCATCCTGTGGCAATACTGTGACACTGGCACTCTCATGATTCACATTTTACAGATGAGGAAACAATGGCATAAGGACATTATTTACTTTGTGGTCACAGAGTTACCAAATGGGATAGAGGGCTGGTTTCTGGCTTCAGTGCCTGTCCTTGTACCAAGCACTGTACTGCCTCTGAAACACAAGCAGTAGACATGGCATTTACTCTGTGGTTCCTACAGCCAAAGAGAAAACACTGTTAGTCACAAAATAATTACTCACACAAATAGATGTCTATTCTCTGTTGAGTCTGAATTTAAGTGTTGTCTTCCTAGAATAAGTATAAACATGTTGGCTGATTGGACTTTCAAATTATAAAACAACAACAAAATATAATATCAAACAATAAAACAGTATAAGAAATAACAAAATATAAAACAAAACCTATAACATAGTATTTTCTTTACTTTTAAAAAAAAAAAAAATAGAAATAGGGGCCAGGAGCAAGATGGCGGAGGAGTAGGAGACCTAGATTTCGTCTGGTCTCAGGAATTCAGCTGAATAGGGATCAAACCATTCTGAACACCTACGAACTCAACAGGAGATCGAAGAGGAGAGTAGCAACAACTCTCTGAACAGAGAAGCGACCACTTACTGGAAGGTAGGACGTGCGGAGAAGTGAATCCGAGGCAATATTTAGGAGGATAGACGGCAGGGGAGGGGCCTCCGCTGGCCGCTTCTGGCAAGTGCTAGAGCCGCGGAGCACAAAATCGGAACTGTTAGAAGTCGGCTCCGCTGAGGGACGTCGCTGCAGTGGCTAAGCAGGAGGTGGAACCCTCGCGGGACAGTGTGGTCTCAGGACCCTCAGGGTAACAGAAAGACCGGGGGAGCCTGAGTGCGCCAGAGCTCCCAGGTATCGGAGCAGGGAAGCCGGCTGCAGAGACGGAGCCGAGGCGCGGGCTCTCAGCTCGGGGTGGCCATAAACTGTGATCCGCGGCCCAGTCGGGCCACTGCTCCTCCAGCAGGGACCCAACAAGCGGCAGATCCGGGGAGACTCCCCTTCCTTCCCAGGGAGGAGCGGCGCGGGAGCGCACCGCAGGGATCTGCTGGGTTTGGAGACTCCACACAGGGTCGGGTGCCAGACATAGCAACGCTCGGTCACAGGCCGGGTGAGCACGGCGTGCGGCCGGAGACCGGGGACACGGGAGTGACTGCTTTTCTCTGGGGGCGCACTGAGGAGCGGGACCCCGAGTTCTCAGCTCCTCTGGGTGGAGATTGGGAGGCCATCATTTTTGCCCTGGTCCTCCAAGGCTGTACCGAGAGCTTGCAGGGAACAAAAGCTCCTGAGGTCAAACCCGAGCAGCTTGCTTAGCCCGGACCAACAAGAGCAGGGCAATTCAGCCCCTGGCAAAGACATTTGGAAACCACAGCAACAGGCCCCTCCCCCAGAAGATCAGCCCGAACAGCCAGCAAGCCAAGAACAAGTTTACCGATCAAGGAGAACGGGAGAACTCCAGCGCTAGGGGAATACTACACATAGAATTCATGGCTTTTTTTTACCATGATTCATTAGTTCATCAAAGTTAATTTTTGTTAACTGTTTTTTTCTATTTTTCTTTTTCCCTTTTTCAACCAACATCTTATCAATCCTTTTAAAAAAAAAAACATTTTTTATTTTTCATTTTTAGAGCATATTTTATCCCTTCATAGTAGTTACCCTTATTTTTGGCATATATATATAAGTTGTTCTCTCTTTAAAATTTTGAGATACAGTTTCTTCTAACAGATCAAAATATACCCTAAATCACTACTGTATGGCTTTGTTCTAGTCTCCTGCCTGATCACATTCTCTCCCTTTTTCTTTTTTTTTTCTTAAATTTTCTTTCTTTTTTCAAACAACTTCTTATCTTATCAAGTCCTTTTATAAAATCTTTTATAATTTTCATCTTTACAGTCATCTTCCATCCCTTCATTGTATCAACCCTTATTTTGTACATATATGTCTTTCTTCCTTTAAAATTTTAGGAGGCACTTTTTTCTAACAGACCAAAATATGCCCAAAATCTAGTGTGTGGCACTGATCTATGCACTAGCCTGATCATATTTGATCATATTCTGCTTTTTTTGTATTGTTCTGTTTTTGTTTTTATCTTTTTTTTCTTTATTTTTCTCTTTCTTTTTTCTTTCTTTCCCTTTCTTTTCCCCTGGTTTCAGGTCTTTTCGGATTTGTATACAGTATATTTGCTGGGGACGTTGTAAACCTGTTAGCATTTTGTTCTCTCATTCATCTATTCTCCTCTGGACAAAATGACAAGACGAAAAAAATCACCTCAGCAAAAAGAACAAGAGGTAGTACCGTCAGCCAGGGACCTACTCAATACGGACATTAGTATGATGTCGGACCTAGAGTTCAGACTCATGACTTTAAAGATACTAGCTGGGCTTGAAAAAAGCGTGAAAGTTATTAGAGAAACCCTTTCTGGAGAAATAAAAGAACTAAAATCTAACCAAGTCGAAATCAAAAAGGCTATTGATGAAGTGCAATAAAAAATGGGGGCACTAAATGCTAGGATAAATGAGGCAGAAGAGAGAATCAGTGATATAGAAGACCAAATGATGGAAAATAAAGAGGCTGAGAAAAAGAGAGAGAAACAACTACAGGATCACGAGGGCAGAATTCGAGAGATAAGTGATACGATAAGACGAAACAACATTAGAATAATTGGGATCCCAGAAGAAGAAGAGGGGGGGGTAGAAGGTATATTGGAGCAAATAACAGCAGAGAACTTCCCTAATGTGGGGAAGGAAACAGGCATCAAAATCCAGGAGGCACAGAGAACCCCTCTCAAAATAAATAATAATAGGTCAACACCCCGACATCTAATAGTAAAACTTATCAGTCTCAGAGACAAAGAGAAAATCCTGAAAGCAGCTCGGGAGAAGAGATATGTAGCCTACAATGGTAGAAACATTATATTGGCAACAGACCTATCCACAGAGACCTGGCAGCCCAGAAAGGACTGGCAAGATATCTTCAGAGCACTAAACGAGAAAAATATGCAGCCAAGAATACTATATCCAGCTAGGCTGTCATTGAAAATAGAAGGAGAGATAAAAAGCTTCCAGAACAAACAAAAACTAAAGGAATTTGCAAACACGAAACCAGCCCTCCAAGAAATATTGAGAGGGGTCCTCTAAGCAAAGAGAGAACCTAAAAGCAGCAAAGATCAGAAGGAACACAGACAATATACAGTAACACTCACCTTACAGGCAATACGATGGCACTAAATTCATACCTATCAATAGTTACCCTGAATGTAAATGGGCTAAATGCCCCAATCAAAAGGCACAGGCTATCATATTGGATTAAAAAACAAGACCCATCAATATGCTGTCTGCAAGAGACACATTTTAGACCCAAAGACACCCCCAGATTGAAAGTGAGGGGGTGGAAAACCATTTACCATGCTAATGGACACCAAAAGAAACCTGGGGTGGCAATCCTTATATCAGACAAATTAGATTTTAGATCAAAGACTGTAATAAGAGATGAGGAAGGACACTATATCCTACTTAAAGGGTCTATCCAACAAGAAGATCTAACAATTGTAAATATCTATGCCCCGAACATGGCAGCAGCCAATTATATAAGGCAATTAATAACAAAAGCAAAGAAACACATTGACAACAATACAATAATAGTGGGGGATTTTAAAACCCCCCTGACTGAAATGGACAGATCATCTAAGCAAAAGATCAACAAGGAAATAAAGACTTTAAATGACACACTGGACCGAATGGACTTCACAGACATATTCAGAACATTCCATCCCAAAGCAACGGAATACACATTCTTCTCTAGTGCCCATGGAACATTCTCCAGAATTGATCACATCCTAGGTCACAAATCAGGTCTCAACCGGTACCAAAAGATTGGGATCATTCCCTGCATATTTTCAGACCACAATGCTTTGAAACTAGAACTCAACCACAAGAGGAAAGTCGGAAAGAACTCAAATACATGGAGGCTAAAGAGCATCCTACTAAAGAATGAATGGGTCAACCAGGAAATTAAAGAAGAATTAAAAAAATTCATGGAAACCAATGAAAATGAAAACGCAACTGTTCAAAATCTTTGGGATACAGCAAAGACAGTTCTGAGAGGAAAGTATATAGCAATACAAGCCTTTCTCAAGAAACAAGAAAGGTCTCAAATACACAACCTAACCCTACACCTAAAGGAGCTGGAGAAAGAACAGCAAATAAAGCCTAAACCCAGTAGGAGAAGAGAAATAATAAAGATCGGAGCAGAAATCAATGAAATAGAAACCAAAAGAACAGTAGAACAGATCAACGAAACTAGGAGCTGATTCTTTGAAAGAATTAACAAGATTGATAAACCCCTGGCCAGACTGATCAAAAAGAAAAGAGCAAGGACCCAAATCAACAAAATCATGAATGAAAGAGGAGAGATCACAACCAACACCAAAGAAATACAAACAATTATAAGAACATATGATGAGCAACTCTATGCCAGCAAATTAGATAATCTGGAAGAAATGAGTGCATTCCTAGACATGTATCAACTACCAAAACTGAACCAGGAAGAAATAGAAAACCTGAACAGACCTATAACCACTAACGAAATTGAAGCAATCATCAAAAATCTCCCAAGAAACAAAAGCCCAGGGCCAGATGGCTTCCCAGGGAAATACTATCAGACATTTAAAGAAGAATTAATACCTATTCTCCTGAAACTGTTCCAAAAAATAGAAATGGAAGGAAAACTTCTGAACTCATTTTATGAGGCCAGCATTACCTTGATCCCAAAACCAGACAAAGACCCCATCAAAAAGGAGAATTACAGACCAATATCCTTGATGAACATGGATGCAAAAATTCTCACCAAAATACTAGCCAATAGGATCCAACAATCCATTAAAAGGATTATTCACCACGACCAAGTGGGATTTATCCCTGGGCTGCAATGATGGTTCAACATCCGCAAATCAATCAACGTGATACAATACATTAACAAAAGAAAGAACAAGAATCATATGATCCTCTCAATAGATGCAGAAAAAGCATTTGACAAAGTACAGCATCCTTTCTTGATCAAAACTCTTCAGAGTATAGGGATAGAGGGTACATACCTCAATATCATAAAAGCCATCTACGAAAAACCTACAGCGAATATCATTCTCAATGGGGAAAAGCTGAGAGCTTTTCCCCTAAGGTCAGGAACGTGGCAGGGATGTCCACTCTCACCACTGTTATTCAACATAGTATTAGAAGTCCTAGCCACAGCAATCAGACAACAAAAAGAAATCAAAAGCATCCAAATCGGCAAAGAGGAAGTCAAACTCTCACTCTTTGCAGATGATATGATACTGTATGTGGAAAACCCAAAAGACTCCACCCCAAAACTGCTAGAACTCACACAGGAATTCAGGAAAGTAGCAGGATATAAAATCAATGCACAGAAATCAGTGGCATTCCTATACACCACAACAAGACAGAAGAGAGGCAAATCAAGGAGTCGATCCCATTTACAATTGCACCCAAAACCATTAGATACCTAGGAATAAATCTAACCAAAGAGGCAAAGGATCTGTACTCAGAAAAGTATAAAATACTCATGAAAGAAATTGAAGAAGACACAAAGAAATGGAAAAACGTTCCATGTTCATGGACTGGGAGAACCAACATTGTGAAGATGTCAATGCTACCTAGAGCAATCTACACATTCAATGCAATCCCCATCAAAATACCATCCACTTTTTTCAAAGAAATGGAACAAATAATCCTAAAATTTGTATGGAACCAGAAGAGACCCCGAATAGCCAGAGGAATATTGAAAAAGAAAAGCAAAGCTGGCGGCATCACAATTCCGGACTTCCAGCTCTATGACAAAGCTGTCATCATCAAGACAGTATGGTACTGGCACAAAAACAGACACATCGATCAATGGAACAGAATCGAGAGCCCAGAAATGGACCCTCAACTCTATGGTCAACTTATCTTTGACAAAGCAGGAAAGAATGTCCAATGGCAAAAAGACAGTCTCTTCAACAAATGGCGTTGGGAAAATTGGACAGCCACATGCAGAAGAATGAAACTGGGCCATTTCCTTACACCACACACAAAAATAGACTCCAAATGGTTGAAAGACCTAAACGTGAGACAGGAGTCCGTCAAAATTCTAAAGGAGAACACAGGTAGCAACTTCTTCGACCTCAGCCGCCGCAACTTCTTCCTAGACACATCGCCAAAGGCACGGGAAGCCAAGGCAAAAATGAACTATTGGGATTTCATCAAGATCAAAAGCTTTTGAACAGCAAAAGAAACAGTCCACAAAACCAAAAGACAACCTACAGAATGGGAGAAAATATTTGCAAATGACTTATCAGATAAAGGGCTAGTATCCAAAATCTATAAAGAACTTATCAAACTCAACACCCAAAGAACAAATAATCCAATCAAGAAATGGGCAGAAGACATGAACAGACATTTTTCCAAAGAAGACTTCCAAATGGCCAACAGACACATGAAGAAGTGCTCAACATCACTCGGCATCAGGGAAATCCAAATCAAAACCTCAATGAGATACCACCTCACACCCGTTAGAATGGCTAAAATTAACAAGTCAGGGAACGACAGATGTTGGCGGGGATGTGGAGAAAGGGGAACCCTCCTACACTGTTGGTGGGAATGCAAGCTGGTGCAACCCCTCTGGAAAACAGTATGGAGGTTCCTCAAACAGTTGAAATTAGAGCTACCGTTCGATCCAGCAATTGCACTACTGGGTATTTACCACAAAGAGACAAATGTAGGGACCCGAAGGGGTACGTGCACCACAATGTTTATAGCAGCAATGTCCACAATAGCCAAACTGTGGAAAGAGCCAAGATGTCCATCGACAGATGAATGGCTAAAGAAGAAGTGGTATATATACACAATGGAATATTATGCAGCTATCAAAAGGAATAAGATCTTGCCATTTGCAACGACGTGGATGGAAGTGGAGGGTGTTATGCTGAGTGAAATAAGTCAATCAGAGAAAGACATGTATCATATGACCTCACTGATATGAGGAATTCTTAATCTCAGGAAAGAAACTGAGTGTTACTGGAGTGGTTGGGGTTGGGAGGGATGGGGTGGCTGGGTGATATACATTGGGGAGTGTATGTGCTATGGTGAGCACTGTGAATTGTGCAAGACTGTTGAATCACAGATGTGTACTTCTGAAACAACGTAACATGTTTTAAGAAAGAAGAAAAAGAAGAAGATAACAGGAAAGGAAGAATGAAGGGGAGTAAGTCAGAGGGGGAGAGGAACCATGAGAGATGATGGACTCTGGAAAACAAACTGAGGGTTCTAGAGGGGAGGAGGGTAGGGGGATGGGTTAGCCTGGTGATGGGTATTAAAGAAGGCATATTCTGCATGGAGCACTGGGTGTTATGAACAAACAATGAATCATGGAACACTACATCAAAAACTAATGATGTAATATATGGTGATATACATAACAATAAAAAAAATTAAAAAAGAAAATAATAGAAATAAATTTAAAAAACTTTCTTTTGGACATTTATGTTTTATTATGTTATGTTAATCACCATAGATTACATCATTACCTTTTGATGTAGTGTTCCATGATTCATTGTTTGCGTATAACACCCAGTGCTCCATGTCATACGTGCCCTCTTTAATACCCATCACCAGGCTTTTGGACATTTATAATAGAACGCCCACTCCCGACACTCTGGAACACAACTACGCCTATTCATTTCGCAAGTGTCTATGACAGCTTTTGAGCTACATGGCAGAGGTGACAAATCACAACAAAGACCTTCAAGCAAAAACGTCTAAATAAAATATTTGTTATCTGACCCTCTACTATATATATATATATATATATATATATATATATATATATATATATATACCAGCCTATGCTATACAACATAAAATTAGGGAATGAGTTTGTAACTATAACTAAATCTCAAGATGCAATAAGAAAAAATATTGATAAATTGTACTACATGGAAATTAAAAAAAAAAGCTCACATGACAAAAAGCAGCATAAGTTAAACCAAAGGACAAATGACAAATCACTAGGAAATAGGTGCAATCTGTAGAGTGCATAAAGGCCAACTATCCCCAATATAAAAAATACATTTCTAAAAATAAAGGTAAAACATTTTTTTAATTTTTTATTGTTATGTTAATCACCATATATTACATCATTAGTTTTTGGTGCAGTGTTCCATGATTCATTGTTTGTTCATAACACCCAGTGCTCCATGCAGAACATGCCCTCCTCAAACTTTCCACAGTTTGGCTATGGTGGACATTGCTGCTATAAACATTGGGGTACACGTACCCCTTCGGGTCCCTACATTTGTATCTTTGTGGTAAATACCCAGTAGTGCAATTGCTGGATCGAACGGTAGCTCTAATTTCAACTGTTTGAGGAACCTCCATACTGTTTTCCAGAGGGGTTGCACCAGCTTGCATTCCCACCAACAGTGTAGGAGGGTTCCCCTTTCTCCACATCCCCGCCAACATCTGTCGTTCCCTGACTTGTTAATTTTAGCCATTCTGACGGGTGTGAGGTGGTATCTCATGGAGGTTTTGATTTGGATTTCCCTGATGCCGAGCGATGTTGAGCACTTTTTCATGTGCCTGTTGGCCATTTGGATGTCTTCTTTGCAGAAATGTCTGTTCATGTCTTCTGCCCATTTCGTGATTGGATTATTTGTTCTTTGGGTGTTGAGTTTGATAAGTTCTTTATAGATTTTGGAGACTAGCCCTTTATCTGATATGTCATTTGCAAATATTTTCTCCCATTCTGTCGGTTGTCTTTTGGTTTTGTGGACTGTTTCTTTTGCTGTGCAAAAGCTTTTTATCTTGATGAAATCCCAATAGTTCATTTTTGCCCTGGCTTCCCGTGCCTTTGGCGATGTTTCTAGGAAGAAGTTGCTGCGGCTGAGGTCGAAAAGGTTGCTACCTGTGTTCTCCTTTAGGATTTTGATGGACTCCTGTCTCACGTTTAGGTCTTTCAACCGTTTGGAGTCTATTTTTGTGTGTGGTGTAAGGAAATGGCCCAGTTTCATTCTTCTGCATGTGGCTGTCCAATTTTCCCAACGCCATTTGTTGAAGAGACTGTCTTTTTGCCATTGGACATTCTTTCCTGCTTTGTCAAAGATAAGTTGACCATAGAGTTGAGGGTCCATTTCTGGGCTCTCGATTCTGTTCCATTGATCGATGTGTCTGTTTTTGTGCCAGTACCATACTGTCTTGATGATGACAGCTTTGTCATAGAGCTGGAAGTCCGGAATTGTGATGCCGCCAGCTTTGCTTTTCTTTTTCAATATTCCTCTGGCTATTCGGGGTCTCTTCTGGTTCCATACAAATTTTAGGATTATTTGTTCCATTTCTTTGAAAAAAGTGGATGGTATTTTGATGGGGATTGCATTGAATGTGTAGATTGCTCTAGGTAGCATTGACATCTTCACAATGTTGGTTCTCCCAGTCCATGAACATGGAACGTTTTTCCATTTCTTTGTGTCTTCTTCAATTTCTTTCATGAGTATTTTATACTTTTCTGAGTACAGATCCTTTGCCTCTTTGGTTAGATTTATTCCTAGGTATCTAATGGTTTTGGGTGCAATTGTAAATGGGATCGACTCCTTGATTTGTCTCTCTTCTGTCTTGTTGTTGGTGTATAGGAATGCCACTGATTTCTGTGCATTGATTTTATAGCCTGCTACTTGACTGAATTCCTGTATGAGTTCTAGCAGTTTTGGGGTGGAGTCTTTTGGGTTTTCCACATACAGTATCATATCATCTGCAAAGGGTGAGAGTTTCACTTCCTCTTTGCTGATTTGGATGCCTTTGATTTCTTTTTGTTGTCTGATTGCTGTGGCTAGGACTTCTAATACTATGTTGAATAGCAGTGGTGAGAGTGGACATCCCTGCCGCATTCCTGACCTTAGGGGAAAAGCTCTCAGCCTTTCCCCATTGAGAATGATATTCGCTGTTGGTTTTTCATAGATGTCTTTTATGATATTGAGGTATGTACCCTCTATCCCTATACTCTGAAGAGTTTTGATCAAGAAAGGATGCTGTACTTTGTCAAATGCTTTTTCTGCATCTATTGAGAGGATAATATGATTCTTGTTCTTTCTTTTGTTAATGTATTGTATCACGTTGATTGATTTGCGGATGTTGAACCAGCCTTGCAGCTCACGGATAAATCCCACTTGGTCGTGGTGAATAATCCTTTTAATGTACTGTTGGATCCTATTGGCTAGTATTTTGGTGAGAATTTTTGCATCCATGTTCATCAAGGATATTGGTCTGTAATTCTCTTTTTTGATGGGGTCTTTGTCTGGTTTTGGGATCAAGGTAATGCTGGCCTCATAAAATGAATTTGGAAGTTTCCCTTCCATTTCTATTTTTTGGAACAGTTTCAGGAGAATAGGTATTAATTCTTCTTGAAATGTCTGATAGAATTCCCCTGGGAAGCCATCTGGCCCTGGGCTTTTGTTTCTTGGGAGATTTTTGATGACTGCTTCAATTTCCTTAGTGGTTATAGGTCTGTTCAGCTTTTCTGTTTCTTCCTGGTTCAGTTTTGGTAGTTGATACATCTCTAGGAATGCACCCATTTCTTTCAGGTTATCTAATTTGCTGGCATAGAGTTGCTCATCATATGTTCTTATAATTGTTTGTATTTCTTTGGTGTTGCTTGTGATCTCTCCTCTTTCATTCATGATTTTGTTGATTTGGGTCATTTCTCCTTTCTTTTTGATCAGTCTGGCCAGGGGTTTATCAATCTTGTTAATTCTTTCAAAGAACCAGCTCGTAGTTTCGTTGATCTGTTCTACTGTTCTTTTGGTTTCTAGTTCATTGATTTCTGCTCTGATCTTTATGATTTCTCTTCTCCTGCTGGGTTTAGGCTTTAATTGCTGTTCTTTCTCCAGCTCCTTTAGGTGTAGGGTTAGGTTGTGTATTTGAGAGCTTTCTTGTTTCTTGAGAAAGGCTTGTATTGCTATATACTTTCCTCTCAGGACTGCCTTTGCTGTATCCCAAAGATTTTGAACACTTGTGTTTTCATTTTCATTGGTTTCCATGAATTTTTTAAATTCTTCTTTAATTTCTTGGTTGACCCATTCATTCTTTAGTAGGATGCTCTTTAGCCTCCATGTATTTGAGTTCTTTCCGACTTTCCTCTTGTGGTTGAGTTCTAGTTTCAAAGCATTGTGGTCTGAAAATATGCAGGGAATGATCCCAATCTTTTGGTACCGATTGAGACCTGATTTGTGACCTAGGATGTGATCAATTCTGGAGAATGTTCCATGGGCACTAGAGAAGAATGTGTATTCCTTTACTTTGGGATGGAATGTTCTGAATATATCTGTGAAGTCCATTTGGTCCACTGTGTCATTTAAAGTCTTTATTTCCTTGTTGATCTTTTGCTTAGATGATCTGTCCATTTCAGTCAGAGGGGTTTTAAAGTCCCCCACTATTATTGTATTGTTGTCAATGTGTTTCTTTGCCTTTTTATTAATTGCCTTATATAATTGGCTGCTGCCATCTTCGGGGCATAGATATTTACAATTGTTAGATCTTCTTGTTGGATAGACCCTTTAAGTAGGATATAGTGTCCTTCCTCATCTCTTATTACAGTCTTTGTTTTAAAATCTAGTTTGTCTGATATAAGGATTGCCACCCCAGCTTTCTTTTGGTGTCCATTAGCATGGTAAATGGTTTTCCACCCCCTCACTTTCAATCTGGGGGTGTCTTTGGGTGTAAAATGAGTCTCTTGCAGACAGCATATGGATGGGTCTTGTTTTTTAATCCAATCTGATAGCCTGTGTCTTTTGATTGGGGCATTTAGCCCATTTACATTCAGGGTAACTATTGAAAGGTATGAATTTAGTGCCATTGTATTACCTGTAAGGTGACTGTTAACTGTCTGTTGTCTGTGTTCGTTTCTGCTCTTTGCTGCTTTTAGGTTCTCTCTTTGCTTAGAGGACCCCTCTCAATATTTCTTGGAGGGCTGGTTTCGTGTTTGCAAATTCTTTAGTTTTTGTTTGTTCTGGAAGCTTTTTATCTCTCCTTCTATTTTCAATGATAGCCTAGCTGGATATAGTATTCTTGGCTGCATATTTTTCTCGTTTAGTGCTCTGAAGATATCTTGCCAGTCCTTTCTGGCCTGCCAGGTCTCTGTGGATAGGTCTGTTGCCAATCTAATGTTTCTACCATTGTAGGTTACATATCTCTTCTCCCGAGCTGCTTTCAGGATTTTCTCTTTGTCTCTGAGACTCGTAAGTTTTACTATTAGATGTCGGGGTGTTGACCTATTTTTATTGATTTTGAGAGGGGTTCTCTGTGCTTCCTGGATTTTAATGCCTGTTTCCTTCCTCACATTAGGGAAGTTCTCTGCTATAATTTGCTCCAATATACCTTCTGCCCCTCTCTCTCTCTCTTCTTCTTCTGGGATCCCAATTATTCTAATGTTGTTTCGTCTTATCAAATCACTTATCTCTCGAATTCTGCCCTCGTGATCCTGTAGTTGTTTCTCTCTCTTTTTCTCAGCCTCTTTATTTTCCATCATTTGGTCTTCTATATCGCTGATTCTCTCTTCTGCCTCCTTTATCCTAGCAGTTAGTGCCCCCATTTTTGATTGCACCTCATCAATAGCCTTTTTGATTTCGACTTGGTTAGATTTTAGGTTTTTATTTCTCCAGAAAGGGTTTCTCTAATAACTTCCATGCTTTTTTCAAGCCCAGCTAGTATCTTTAAAGTCATGATTCTGAACTCTATGTCCGACATCGTACTAATGTCCGTATTGAGTAGGTCCCTGGCTGACGGTACTACCTCTTGTTCTTTTTGCTGAGGTGATTTTTTTCGTCCTGTCATTTTGTCCAGAGGAGAATAGATGAATGAGAGAACAAAATGCTAACAGGTTTACAACGTCCCCAGCAAATATACTGTATACAAATCAGAAAAGACCTGAAACCAGGGGAAAAGAAAGGGAAAGAAAGAAAAAAGAAAGAGAAAAAGAAAGAAAAAAGATAAAAACAAAAACAAAACAATACAGAAAAGGCAGAATATGATCAAATATGATCAGGCTAGTGCATAGATCAGTGCCACACACTAGATTTTGGGCGTATTTTGGTCTGTTAGAAAAAAGTGCCTCCTAAAATTTTAAAGGAAGAAAGACATATATGTACAAAATAAGGGTTGATACAATGAAGGGATGGAAGATGACTGTAAAGATGAAAATTATAAAAGATTTTATAAAAGGACTTGGTAAGATAAGTTGTTTGAAAAAAGAAAGAAGATTTAAGAAAAAAAAAAAGGAAAAAGGGAGAGAATGTGATCAGGCAGGAGACTAGAACAAAGCCATACACTAGTGATTTAGGGTATATTTTGATCTGTTAGAAGAAACTGTACCTCAAAATTTTAAAGAGAGCACAACTTATATATATATGCCGAAAATAAGGGTAACTACTATGAAGGGATAAAATATGACTCTGAAAATGAAAAATAAAAAATGTTTTTTTTTTTTTAAAAAAAGGGATTTATAAGATGTTGGTTGAAAAGGGGAAAAAGAAAAATAAAAAAAAAACAGTCAACAAAAATTAATTTTGATGAAATAATGAATCATGGTAAAAAAAAAAAAAAAAAAAGCCATGAATCTATGTGCAGTATTCCCCTAGCGCTGGAGTTCTCCTATTCTCCTTGATCGATCAACTTGGTCTTGGCTTGCTGGCTGTTTGTGTTGATCTTCTGGGGGAGGGGCCTGTTGCTGTGGTTTCCAAATGTCTTTGCCGGAGGCGGAATTGCCCCGCCCTTGTCGGTCCGGGCTAAGGAAGCTGCTCCGGTTTGCTCTCAGGAGCTTTTGTTCCCTGCAAGCTCTCGGTACAGCTTTGGAGGACCAGGTCAGAAATGGTGGCCTCCCAATCTCCACTCGGAGGAGCTGAGAACTCGGGGCCCCGCTCCTCAGTGTGCACCCAGAGAAAAGCAGTCACTCCTGTGTCCCTGGTCTCGGCCGCACTCCGTGCTCACCTGGCCTGTGATCGAGCGTTGCTATCTCTGGCACCCGACCCCGCGCGGAATCTCCAAACCCAGCAGATCTCTGCAGTGTGTTCCCGCACCACTCCTCCCTGGGAAGGAAGGGGAGTCTCCCCGGATCTGCTGCTTGTTGGGTCCCTGCTGGCGGAGCCGTGCCCCGACTGGGCCACAGATCACAGTTTATGGCAACCCCGAGCTGAGAGCCTGCGACTCTGCTCCGTATCTGCAGCTGGCTTCCCTGCTCTGATACCTGGGAGCTCTGGCGCACTCAGGCACCCCCGGTCTCTCTGTGACCCCAAGGGTCCTGAGACCACACTGTCTCAGGAGGATTCCACCCCCCGCTTAGCCACTGCAGCGACGTCCCTCCGCTGAGCCGACTTCTAAAAGGTCCGATTTTGTGCTCCGCGGCTCTATCACTTGCCAGAAGCGGCCGACGGAGGCCCCTCCCCCGCCATCTATCCTCCCGAATATCGCCTCGGATTCACTTCTCTGCACGCCCTACCTTCCAGTAAGTGGTCGCTTCTCTGTTCAGAGAGTTGTTGCTACTCTCCTGTTCGATCTCCTGTTGAGTTCGTAGGTGTTCAGAATGGTTTGATCCCTATTCAGCTGAATTCCTGAGACCAGACGAAATCTAGGTCTCCTACTCCTCTACCATCTTGCTCCGCCTCCTAAAGGTAAAACATTTAAAATATCCTGTAGGATAGTGGCAAAAGACATGAAAAGCCAACTTATGAAAAGAAATATGAAAATAGCTCTTAAACATATAAGAAAATGCTCAACTTCACTTCACTTATAAGATAAAGATCAATTAAAACTACATTGAGGTATCATTTCTCATCCATGAGATTGGCAAGAATTTAAAAGTTTGACAATACATTCCATTGGTGAAGCTGTGGGGGGAAATAGGCATTCATATATTGATGGTAAGGATGGAAAATACAATCATTTTGTGGGGGAATTTGAAAATATCTAACAAAAGTTCATATGCATTTACCTTTCAACCTCATAAAAGCACTTTTAAAATTTTAATCTAAAGGCACAGCTTTCAAAATGTGAAAATATATATGGACATGGACCTTCATTGTATAACTGGAAAATGTTGGAAGTGACATAAATATCCAAACAGCAAGACTGGTTGAATAAATGATGGCATATGCATGTAATGGAAAACTATATACAATAAAATAGAATGTGAGATGTAAAATCAATTGTAATTATATTGGCAATTCACAACTGGGAAGTGAAATTTAAAAAATAGTATCATTTACAATAGCAACAACAATATAAAAAAAAATTCTATAATACTTATAGGTGAAATTTAACCAAAAATGGGAAGGATTTGTATGCTGAAAACAATAAAACTTTATTGACAGAAGTCAAAGAAGAACTAAATGAATCTAGAGATATGCCATGTTCATAGATTGGAAGACTCAATATAGTTAAGATGTCAAACATTCTCCAAACTGATAAATGCACTCAATTAATCCCAATCAAAATCCCAAGAAAACTCTTCATAGAAATCAGTAAGCTGGTTGCAAAATTTATATGGGAAGACAAAGAACATAGCATTGCCAAAATAATTTTGAAAAGAGTTTAAACACTATTAAGCTACAATGGTCAAGACGGTACGGTATCAGTGAAAACATAGATTCATAGATAAGAACAAAATGCAGAAATAGGGCAAAACATAAGTGGTTAACTAATTCTTAACAAAAATGCCATGGAAATCCAAAGACAAAGAACAGACTTTTCTACAACTGGCTATGAAACAATTGTTTATGTATGTAAAAAAAATAATAAACCACAATCCATACCAAACATCACATACACAGATTAACTAAAAATGGATTCTAGGTCTAAATGTAAAAACTAAACAATAACACTTCTGGATGAAAATATAGGAAAAAATCTTTGTGACCTTGGGTTAGCTAAACATTTCTCACATAGGACACAAAAAGCAAGAATTATAAAAAAAAATCTTTGATAAATTACACTTCCTCAAAATTAACATTTCTGTTCTTCTCAAGACTGAAAATGGAAGGAAAATAGAAAATTTCAAGAAAATGGATAGAGAAGACACAGATTCAAAGAAAATATTCTCCAAAAACATATCAGAGAAAAGACTGATGTCCAGAATACAGAGAGAAGTCCCAAGACTCAGTAATGAGAAAAGAAATCCAGTTAAAAAATTGGAAAGGGATATAATGGGACTTTGGGCAGAACTCAATTGAAATTTACTTCTTCTTTTGATAGAACTTTAATGTAAATAAAAATTTACATTAAAGAAAAACAAATAAACACAAACAAAAACAAAATGGGAAAAGGGACCTGCATGTGCTCAGAGCTGTAGAGAGCTGGAAATATCAGGATTCCCATCTTACAATAACATCCAAAAAAGCAGGACACACTGAAATTTGATTCTTTGCTTGAACCCATCAGAGAACTAGGGTTGCAGGGTTAATGACTTACACAAAAACTGGAGACAAACAGGCATTTGCAGGGAGAAACAGGATGCTCACCTCAGACTGATGTTGTTAAACACATTCAGCTGGTCACAAGATTAAAGAGGAGATTTTTAATGAAACACTAAGACCCTAGTATAGACAAGTAGAAGAGTGTGAACCCTGGAGGACCAATATATGAGGTACTTCCCATCACCTTTTAAGGTTCTTCTCCAGGAACTCCATAAATTCTTGCAGGGAAGATCAGGGACAATCCAGAGAGAGCTTCCTTTGGTGCTGCAGGATGGGAAAACAGCTACCGATAAATCCCCCCAGACCTAATCTACCCCATCACCACTGTGGAAAAAAGTGACTTCACCAGCAGGGGAAGGTGCTGGTGGAATCCCACTGCAGATGAGGGAATAGAAAGGAGGCGATCACCACAACTTTGCCCAGAACATCTCCCTTATGTCCAAAAGTAACACGTTTTCATCTGCAGAAGGATGGGCATCAAAACCATGGCCTGAAGTAGGTGGGTACCTCCTGCAGCTGGGAGAGGGGACAAGGATTGAAAATGTTCTATCTCTGGGGGTACCTGGGTGGCTCAGCGTTGGTTGAGCATTGGATTCTTGACTTTGCCCAGGTCGTGATCTTGGGATCCAACCCTGTGTCTGGCTCCGTGCTCAGCAGGTAGGTTGCTTCAGATTATTTCTCTCTCCCACTGCCCCTCCCCCTGCTCATGCTCTTTCTCTAAATAAATAAATAAACAAAAATTTAAAAAAATGAAATAAAATGTTCGACCTCTGGAAAAGAAGCAGAAATACTTGTGAAGGCCACATCCTTAAGACCCAGTTTCACTGTATCTGGTTAGAATTGAGACTAAATAAAAAATATCAGAAAATGTCCTCCTTCCTGACTGTTGACCCACATGCTAGCAAACCTTGAGTAAAAGTCACAGTGCAATACAACTGAGAGAGCTTCAAAAGATCTTTCTTTGGGGAGCAGAAAAAAGACTCAAAGGCAAGTGAAGAGACAAAGACAAAGTACAACTAGGGGTGAGGAGCAAGATGGCGGAGGAGTAGGAGACCTAAATTTCCTCTGGTCTCAGGAATTCAGCTAGATAGGGATCAAACCATTCTGAACACCTATGAACTCAACAGAAGATCAAAGAAAAAAATAGCAACAACTCTCTGAACAGAAAAGGGACCACTTACTGGAAGGTAGGACGTGAGGAGAAGTGAATCCGAGGCAATATTCGGGAGGATAGACGGCAGGGGAGGGGGCCTCTGTCGGCCGCTTCTAGCAAGTGATAGAGCCGCGGAGCACAAAATCGGAACTTTTAGAAGTCAGCTCCACTGAGGGACATCGCTCCAGTGGCTAAGCGGGGGGTGGAACCCTTGCGGGACAGTGCGGTCTCAGGACCCTCGGGGTCACAGAAAGACTGGGGGTGCCTGAGTGCGGCAGAGCTCCCAGGTATCAGAGCAGGGAAGCCGGCTGCAGAGACAGAGCCAAGGGGCAGGCTCTCAGCTCGCAGTTGCCATAAACTGTGATCCGCGGCCCAGTCGGGCCACTGCTCCTCCAGCAGGGACCCAACAAGTGGCAGATCTGGGGAGACTCCCCTTCCTCCCCTGGGAGGAGCGGTGAGGGAGTGAACTACAGGGATCTGCTGGGTTTGGAGTCTCCACACCGGGTCGTGTGCCAGAGATAGAAATGCTCGGTCACAGGCCGGGTGAGCACAGAGTGTGGCCGGAGACCAGGGAGACAGGAGTGACTGAGTGCTTTTCTCTGAGGGTCACTGAGGAGTGGGGCCCCGCAGTCTTGGCTCCTCCACGGTGGAGATTGGAAGGCCACCATTTCACTCTCGTCCTCCATACTGTACGGAAAGCTTGCAGGGAACAAAAGCTCCCAAGTGCAAACCCGAGCAGATTACTTAGCTTGGACCCGGCAAGGGCGGGGCAATTCCGCCTCCAGCAAAGACATTTGGGAACCACGGCAACAGGCCCTTCCCCCAGATGATCAGCAGGAACAGCCAACCAAGACCAAGTTCACTGATCAATGAGAGCGGCAGAATTCCATCGCTAGGGGAATACTACACATAGAATTCATGGCTTTTTTCCCATGATTCTTTAGTCTTTCAAAGTTAATTTTTTTAACTTACTTTTTCTTTTCTTTTTTTTGAATTATTCTTTTTTCCTTTTTCAACCAACATCTTATCAATCCCTTTTTAAAAAAATCTTTTTTATTTCTTATTTTTAGAGTCATATTCTATCCCTTCATATTAGTGACCCTTATATTTGATATATATATATATATATATAAGTTGTTCTCTCTTTAAAATTTTGGGATACAGTTTCTTTTAACAGACCGAAATATACTCTAAATCTCTAGTGTATGACATTGTTCTAGTCTCCTGCCTGATCACATTCTTTCCCCCCCCGCTTTTTTTTAAATCCTCTTCTTTCTTTTTTCATCCAACTTCTTATCTAATCAATTCCTTTCATAAAATCTTTTATAATTTTCATCTTTACAGTCATATTCCACCCCTTCATTGTATTAACCCTTATTTTTGTACATATATAAGTTTTTCTTTCTTTAAAATTTTGGGAGGAACTTTCCTCTAACAGACCAAAATACACCCAAAATCTAGTGCGTGACACGGATCTATGCACCAGCCTGATCATATTTGATCATATTCTCTTTTTGTTTTTTGTTTGTTTGTTTGTTTTTTATCTTTTTCTTTTTTATTTCCCTTTCCCTTTCTATTCCCCCGGTTTCAGGCTCCTCTGATCTGTTTATTTTCCTGGGGTCAATGTTACCCTGTTAGCATTTTGTTCTCTCATTCATCTCTTCTCCTCTGGACAAAACGACGAGATGGAAAAAATCACCTCAAAAAAAAAAAAAAAGAATAAGATGTAGTACCAACTGCCAGGGACCTAAGCAATATGGACATTAGTAAGATGTTGAAACTAAAGTTCAGAATGATGATTTTAAAGATACTAGCTGGGCTTGAAAAAAGCATGGAAGATATTAGAGAAACCCTTTCTGGAGAAATAAAAGAACTAAAATCTAACCAAGTCAAAATCAAAAAGGCTATTAATAAGTTGCAATCAAAAAATGGAAGCTCTAACTGTTAGGATAAATGAGGCAGAAGAGAGAATGAGTGATATACAAGACCAAATGATGGAAAATAAAGAAGTTGATAAAAAGAGAGATAAACAACTACTGGATCACGAGGGCAAAATTCGAGAGATAAACGATACCATAAGATGAAACAATATTAGAATAATTGGGATCCCAGAAGAAGAAGAAAGAGAGGGGGGGCAGAAGGTATACTGGAGGAAATTATAGCAGAGAACTTCCCTAATTTGGGGAAGGAAACAGGCATCAAAATCCAGGAGGCACAGAGAAGTCACTCAAAATCAATAAAAATATGTCAACACCTCGACATCTAATGGTAAAACTTACGAGTCTCAGAGACAAAGAGAAAAATCCTGAAAGCAACTCAGGACAAGAGATCTGTAAACTACAATGGTAGAAACATTAGATTGGCAACAGACCTATCCACAGAGACCTGGCAGGCACGAAAGGACTGGCATGATATATTCAGGGCACTAAATGAGAAAAATATGCAGCCAAGAATACTATATCCAGCTAGGCTGTCATTCAAAATAGAAGGAGAGATAAAAAAGCCTCCAGGACAAACAAAAACTAAAGGAATTTGCAAACACGAAACCAGCCATGCAAGAACTATTGAAAGGTGTCCTCTAAGCAAAGAGAGAGCCTAAAAGTAACACAGACCAGAAAGGAACACAGACAATATACAGTAACAGTCACCTTACAGGCAACACAATGGCACTAAATTCATATCTGAATGTAAATGGGCTAAATGCCCCAATCAAAAGACACAAGCTATCAAATTGCATAAGAAAAACAAGACCCATCGATATGCTGTCTGTAAGAGACTCATTTTAGACACAAAGCCACCCCCAAATTGAAAGTGAGGGGATGGAAAACAATTTACTATGCTAATGGACACCAAAAGAAAGCTGGAGTGGCAATCCTTATATCAGACAAATTAGATTTTAAAACAAAGACTGTAATAAGAGATGAAGAAGGACACTATAGCATACTTAAAGTGTCTATCCAACAAGAAGATCTAACAATTGTAAATATCTATGCCCCTAACATGGGAGCAGCCAATTATATAAGGCAATTAATAACAAAAGCAAAGAAACACATTGACAACAATACAATAATAGTGGGGGACTTTAACACCCCCCTGACTGAAATGGACAGATCATCTAAGCAAAAGATAAACAAGGAAATAAAGACTTTAAATGACACACTGGACCAAATGGACTTCACAGACATATTCAGAACATTCCATCCCAAAGCAACAGAATACACATTCTTCTCTAATGCCCATGGAACATTCTCCAGAATAGATTGCATCCTAGGTCACAAATCAGGTCTCAACTGGTACCAAAAGATTGGGATCATTCCTTGCATATTTTCAGACCACAATACTTTGAAACTAGAACACAAGCATGAGAGGAAAGTCGGAAACAACTCAAATACATGGAGTAAAAGATCATCCTACTAAAGAACAAATGGTCAACCAGGAAATTAAAATAGAATTAAAAAAATTCATGGAAACAAATTAAAATGAAAACACAACCTGTTCAAAATCTTTGTGATGCAGCAAAGACAGTCCTAAGAGGAAAGTATAGAGCAATACAAGGCTTTCTCAAGAAACAAGAAAGGTCTCAAATACACAACCTAACCCTAAACCTAAAGGAGCTGGAGAAAGAACAGCAAATAAAGCCTAAACCCAGCAGGAGAAGAGAATAAAGATCAGAGCAGAAATCAATGGAATAGAAACCAAAAGAACAGTAGAACAGATCAATGAAACTAGGAGCTGGTGTGTTGAAAGAATTAACAAGATTGATAAACCGCTGGCCAGACTGATCATAAAGAAAAGGAAAAGGGCGCAAATAAATAAAATCATGATTGAAAGAGGATAGATCACAACTAACACCAAAAAAATAGAAACAATTATAAGAACATATTATGAGCAACTGTATGCCAGCAAACTAGATAATCTGGAAGAAATGGATGCATTCCTAGACATGTATCAACTACCAAAACTGAACCAGGAAGAAATAGAAAACCTGAACAGACCTATAACCACTAAGGAAATTGAAGCAGTCATCAAAAATCTCCCCAAAAAACAAGAGCCCAGGGCCAGATGGATTCCCAGGGGAATTCTACCAAACATTTCAAGAAGAATTAATACCTATTCTCCTGAAACTGTTCCAAAAAATAGAAAAGGAAGGAAAACTTCCAAACTCGTTTTAGGAGGCCACCATTACCTTGATCCACAAACCAGACAAAGACCCCATCAAAAAGGAGAATTACAGACCAATATCCTTGATGAACATGGATGCAAAAATTCTCACCAAAATACTAGCCAATAGGATCCAACAATCCATTAAAAGGATTATTCACCACGACCAAGTGGGATTTATCCCTGGGCTGCAATGATGGTTAAACATCCGCAAATCAATCAACGTGATACAATACATTAACAAAAGAAAGAACAAGAATCATATGATCCTCTCAGTAGATGCAGAAAAAGCATTTGACAAAGTACAGCATCCTTTCTTGATCAAAACTCTTCAGAGTATAGGCATAGACGGTACATACCTCAATATCATAAAAGCCATCTATGAAAAACCCAGAGCAATTATCATTCTCAATAGGGAAAACCTAAGAGCTTTCCCCCTAAGGTCAGGATCACGGCAGTGATGTCCACTCTCACCACTGCTATTCAACATAGTATTAGAAGTCCTAGCCACAGGAATCAGACAATAAAAAGAAATAAAAGGCATCCAAATTGGCAAAGAAGTCAAACTCTCACTCTTTGCAGATATGATACTTTAGGTGGAAAACCCAAAAGACTCCACCGCAAACCTCTAGAACTCATACAGGAATTCAGTAAAGTGGCAGGATATAAAATCAATGCACAGAAATCAGTGGCATTCCTATATCCCAACAACAAGACAGAAGAGAGAGAAATTAAGGAGTCGATCCCATTTACAATTGCACCGAAAACCATTAGATACCTAGGAATAAATCTAACCAAAGAGGCAAATAATCTGTACTCAGAAAATTATAAAATACTCATGAAAGAAATTGAGGAAGACACAAAGAAATGGAAAAACATTCCATGCTCATGGATTGGAAGAACAAAAATTGTGAAGATGTCAATTCTACCAAGAGCAATCTACACATTCAATGCAATCCCTATCAAAATACCATCAACTTTTTCAAAGAAATGGAGCAAATTATCCTAAAATTTGTATGGAACCAGAAAAGACCCCAAATAGCCAGAGGAATGTTAGAAAAGCCAAGCTCGTGGTATCACAATTCCGGACTTCCAGCTCTATTACAAAGCTGTCATCATCAAGACAGTATGGTACTGGCACAAAAACAGACACATAGATCAATGGAACAGAATCAAGAGCCCAGAAATGGACCCTCAACTCTATGGTCAACTTATCTTTGACAAAGCAGGAAAGAATGTCCAATGGCAAAAAGACAGTCTCTTCAACAAATGGTGTTGGGAAAATTGGACAGCCACATGCAGAAGAATGAAACTGGACCATTTCCTTACACCACACACAAGAATAGACTCCAAATGGTTGAAAGACCTCAATGTGAGACAGGAGTCGATCAAAATCCTAGAGGAGAACCCAGGCAGCAACTTCTTCAACCTCAGCTGCAGCAACTTGTTCCTAGAAACATTGGCAAAGGCACGGGAAGCCAGGGCAAAAATGAACTATTGGGATTTCATCAAGATTAAAAGCTTTTGCACAGCAAAAGAAACAGTCCACAAAACCAAAAGACAACCGACAGAATGGGAGAAGATATTTGCAAATGACATATCAGATAAAGGGCTAGTATCCAAAATCTATAAAGAACTGATCAAGGGGGTTGGGGGGATGAGTTTGCCTGGTGATGGGTATTAAAGAGGGCACATTCTGCGTGGAGCAGTGGGTGTTATGGACAAACAATGAATCATGGAACACTACATCACAAACTAATGATGTAATGTATGGTGATTAACATAACAATAAAAAATTATTAAAAAAATAAATAAATATAATCTTTCTCATAATGCTAAAAAAAAAAGAACTGATCAAACTCCACACTCAAAGAACAAATGATCCAATCAAGAAATGGACAGAAGACATGAACAGACATTTTTCCAAAGAAGACATCCAAATGGCCAACAGACACATGAAAAAGTGCTCAACATCAGTCGGCATCAGGGAAATCCAAATCAAAAGATCAATGAGACAGCACCTCACACCAGTCAGAATGGCTAAAATTAACAAGTCAGGAAATGACAGATGTTGACTGGGATGCGGAGAAAGGGCAACCCTCCTACACTGTTCGTGGGAATGCAAGCTGGTGCAGCCACTCTGGAAAACACTATGGAGGTTCCTCAAAAAGCTGAAAATAGAGCTGCCCTATGACCCAGCAATTGCCCTACTGGGTGTTTACCCCAAGATACAAATGTAGGGATCTGAAGGGGTACATGCACCCCAATGTTTATAGCAGCAATGTCCACAATAGCCAAACTATGGAAAGAGCCAAGATGTCCATTGACAGATGAATGACTAAAGAAGTTGTGGTATATATACACAATGGAATATTATGCAGCCATCAAAAGGAATGAGATCTTGCCATTTGCAATGACGTGGATGGAACTGGAGGATACTATGCTGAGCAAAATAAGTCAATCAGAGAAAGACATGTATCATATGACCTCACTGATATGAGAAATTCTTAATCTCAGGAAACAAACTGAGGGTTGCTGGAGTGGTAGAGGTTGGGAGGGATGGGGTGGCTGGGTGATAGACATTGGGGAGGGTATGTGCTATGGTGAGCACTATGAATTGTATAAGACTGTTGAATCACAGACCTGTACCTCTGAAACAAATAATACATTATATATTGAAGAAGAAGAAGAAGAAGAAGAAGAAGAAGAAGAAGAAGAAGAAGAAGAAGAAGAAGAAGAAGAAGAAGAAGAAGAAGAAGAAGAAGGAGAAGAAGAAGAAGAAGATGATGATGATAGCAGGAAGGGAAGAACGAAGAGGGTGAAATCAGAGGGGGAGACAAACCATGAGAGCAAATGGACTCTGAGAGACAAACTGAGGGTTCTATAAGGGAGGGGGGAGGGGGGATGGCTTAGCTTGGTGATGGATATTAAAGAGGGCACGTACTGCATGGAGCACTGGGTGTTATATGCAAACAATGAATCATGGGACACTACATCAAAAACGAATGATGTATGGTGTTTAATATAATATAAAAAATAGTCTTAAAATACAGAAAAAAAAAAACAAAAAACAAAGTAGAACTAGAGAATTTTTTAAGTCCCTGAACTCTGACAACAACAAATTCCAACCCTGATAACTTACCAACAACAAACTTCAAATCCAGTCTAACTCCTGACTAGTAACCCAAACCTCCACATAATGGCCTAGCAGAAGGAAAGATGTGCTCATTATCTTTTTTTAAATTTTTTTATCTTATTATGTTAAAGGTTTTAATCTAATAGAAAGGTAAGTCGTATACAAAATCAGACAAATAATTTCAGTATAGAGATTTAAAGAACCAAAGGAAATGCAAGAAATAAAAAACAGTAATAGAATGAAGAATGCCCTGAAAGGCTTACCAGTGGATTTAAGAGATATAAGGAAAGAATTAGTTAACATAAAGATAGGCCACTAGAAATTACATAAACTGCAATGGAAGGACTAGAGAGAGAGAGAGAGAGAGACAGAGTCAGAGAGAGAGGGGGCATGTTAGAGAGAGAGAAGCAGATAATCGTAACAACTAGAAGAAGAAAACTATAAGAACTCTCCCCCTCTCCTTCTCCCACTCTCTGATTTGAACAAATGAAGGACTATAGTCCTTTACCAAGAAAATGGCTTCTTTACACTAATTTTCGATCAATGGTAACAATCACACAGTAATGAGAGAGATGTACTGATAAATTTAGTAGTCCTGTTTTGCAGGATGATTTGTGGTAAATACTGTGGGTCTCTTTTTCTGCAGTCTATGAGTCATAGCTGTGTGTGCAGAGCACCACTTCCTCTCTAAATCATCCCTCAGATTTGCTCTGTGATCAGCCCAGTATTCAACCACCTCTCCTGACAGTGCTGGCAGGATGCTGCTCCCACCACAGGTCATCCTGGTGGCCTCCCTGTGGAGCTGTAAGTGCCTTTACCCTTTGGAGATTTCACTCAGTGAAGAAAGGAGAGAAAACATGGACAATCAAGTCAGCCATTATGGGCAGAAGAAAGCCCAAAAGTCATTCAATCCAGGCTGATAAATTCCACCATGACTTTGAATTCTTCAGGAAGAAAATGTAAACCGCAGACCTCAAGCTTTTCACTGATAGAAAACAAATGCGTACGATTTTAAGGAATGTCAAAATTTTGCTAATTGTTGTTTTTGTTTTCCTTTCAGATACAAATGCAGACATTTTAATAACACAACTCATACCATCCATTACCAAGAAACAAGGAAACACAGCATTTTTAGAATGCCAAATAAAAACAAGTGGCTTAAGGAATAATGTATATATTCACTGGTACCGACAGAAGCCAGACCAGCCTCTAAAACGAATTCTGTATATCTCCTCAAATGAAAATGTGGTCCATGAACAAGGTGTTAGTGAGGAAAGATATGAAGCCAGGAAATGGCAAAACGATTTGCTAGCGAGTCTCAGGATACACCAAGTTAATGAGGAAGATGCTGGGCTGTATTACTGTGCCTGCTGGGATACACTGTGTGGAAATGCTCCACAGCCACTGAACAAAAACCCTCCCACAACTCCACACCCCTGCAAACACATACACGCTCCTTTGTACCTCCCAGAGGAACCTGGCTACTGTCTCTACAGGACTTTTCTCCTGCATCTATGTCCTCAGCAAGATCTGAGCTAGGAGCCCAAGCACCCAATCTATGTTGTTTCTTTTAGTTAGGTCACTTTATCATCTATTTACCTCTCTGGGGCTTAGGTTGGCTTTTGTTAGTGACCTCTCTGGTGTCCTAGTTAGTGTCCTCTTCCCCATCTATGATCAGTTTCCCGGGGAAGGAAACTAAATCCAATGTGCCAAATGGTGTGCTGACTTGAATGAATGAATGAATGAATGAATGAATGACAGAAGATATAAGGCCTTTGAAGTAACATGGCCCTGGGGTTTAATTCCTGCTCAGCCTCTTAACTGACAGCACCATCCGGAAAGTTACTCCATCTTTCTCATAGGGTTGCTGGGGACTGAAGGAGGCTCCACACAGGACAGGTCTAGCACAGGGTCAACACATCACAGTGTCCTTTCCCGTTACAACTAAACGGGAAATTTTCACTCCCGTTTCACTGAACCATCTCAGCTAACACAGGAACTCAGGGATTTTTTTAAAGGGCACATTTTACATTGTCCTCCCAGCAATAGTAGAGTTTGCTTTATTTGGAAAAGCTGAGAATTATGAATAGGAAAAGAGTTGAGGGTAATAAACCAAAGGATATTTTTCCTCCAAGAATTTTCTTCGTTCATAGCAGAGTATAGAAACATCCTAGCATCTAAAGCAACAGCTACAGCAATTGTTAATATTCACCAAGCCTTGGGAACTTTCTACAAACTACTGATCTATAGAATGTACATACTTCTGAATAAAGTTGTGGGATTATTGTCTCATTTGTTATTACATAAAGTAATAAGACTTTTCTTCCATTTCTTACAATAGCCATATTGTTCCACACACTCTCCCAAAATATGGTGGAAAATCTCTTGAGAGTGAAAAAGAGCTCAAGGATAGGTGTGTTTGAAGCAAAACCTAAAGAAAAAATGTGAGGATGTTGCTCCCAAGGGGAATATAACAATGAATTATTATAACATGGGGTTTAGGTGAGATCTTCTGGGATCTGATAGTTCTTTATACCAGGAACATAATCAATAACACTGAAACAGATCTTACTGAGAAGGTCTTTTATTGGTTTTTAAAACAAACCTTCCTCCCCCATCCTTGCCTCTGAAGAATATAGGCTGCCACTGCCTCCCCAGTCCTGATGCATGCCCCCTCTTGGAGAGAATTCTGACTAGTTACTTGCATTGCCAACCCCACAGATATATGGGTCTTTGACTTGGGTTTGTTGGTTGAATATATTCTTTTCTTGTATCTTCACTGTTTTTATGTCCACTGTCAACTTGTTCAGGTACATCTGATCTCACCCCCTTGCATTTCAAATGGAGACATCAAAATAAGAATCTTTCAGAATCAACTTTCCTTTACCCCAACACCAGACAGAACATTGCACATACATTGCAAGCTGTCTGGGGTTTCCTTGGAGAAGGCTATTATGCATGGTACCAACTAAAAGAAGAAGAGCCCCTGAAATGAATTCTATATGGCTCAACCAATATCACCTGTAAGACTAGCCCAATTCTGGCTTAGTCACAGATAAGAAAAACAACAGAGTCTTTTACCTGATAGTCAATCAAGTTCTCACATCCCATGAAGCCACCTGATATTGTGCCTACAGGGATCTCACAGTATCACAGAATCAGAAGGAAACTGTAAGAAATCCTTCTCTATGACTAACCCTCAACTCCTTTCTCACTTGAGCAACCACAGAAGACCCTTTCCTGCTCCTAATCAGAGGTTCATAAGCTGTTGGCACAGGAAGGGCCCTTTGGACATTTATAGCCTGATGCCCACACAGCAAATGGGACGTGGGAACCCAGGGATGGCAAATGTCTTGTCCAAAGCTAGTTAACCACAGAAGTAGGGCTACAAATGCATTTCTGAAGATCACAGAATAGCTTCCAAGAGGCTTCTTCTTTCAACATTTCAGAGAAATGGATTGTGTTTTCAAATTTTGGTTTAAATCGAAATCTATCATCTCATGGGAGATGGACTTCTCTACATATTTCTTTTTTATTCCAGGAAAAATAATATTACACAGATTATTTTCTCATTTTGCATGGTGTGGTAAAGAATCATGTTGCCAAGTCGTAAAAGTAGATTATTACAAAATGGAGACCATTGGGTGCCTGGGTGGCTCAGTTGTTTAAGCAACTGCCTTCGGCTCAGGTCATGATCCTGGAGTCCTGGGATCGAGTCCTGCATCGGGCTCCCTGATGAGCAGGGAGTCTGCTTCTCCCTCTCACCCTCCCCCATCTCATGCTCTCTCTATCTCATTCTTGCTCTCAAATAAATAAATAAATAAAATATTTAAAAACACAATGGAGACCATTGATCACATTTCTCAAGTATATCTCTGTTGGTACGTTGCATTTGGGTTACTGAAGTTTCCTCCTTTAGAAATATAATCCCATATTGCTAACAGAGCTGGTCTGGTGTTTGTGAGAACAGAAGGGCTTTTCCTTTGATGCATCTCTGAGCAGTTTCACACAATTGAACACCTGGAAATCAAAACCTCTTAATTCACTGAATACTTTTCCTGATAATGTAGATAAATAGTTGGTTGACCCGTTACTCCCAATCTCTCTTTTTTTCTTTTGCTTTTATTGTTTCTGTTTTCTATCAGCACTTCTCAGTGATTACTGCCTCCTTGGAAAACAGACATTTGGGTCAACTAATCCCAGGAAAACATAAAATATCAGATGCTATGAGCTTGTATTCAAGGACTTCCAAGGGAATCCAGAAGATCAGAATTGCCAGTACAAGGTTTCTACCTGCTGGTCCTGCCGTGAAGCTCAGGAGAAGGCTGATGTTTTTGTAGAACCTCTAACCAGTGTGATAACTCAGGCTGGATCAAGATATTTGCACAAGGAACTAAGCTCATAGTAACTCCCCCAGGTAAGTAACTTTGTTTTGTTTTGATCCTGTGAATGAAAAATTGATAGATGCTTTTAGAAAAAAACAATATAGGATCACCTCAGCATATGGACAGCAATTTTGCAGCTACTGGTCATTCTAGTGGGAAGAAAACTAGTTTGCAAATGATTTATTTATTTCCCTGCTTGCAAGCAGATTGAAATACTACTTTTAGAAAATACACACACACTAAAATGTACTCAGGATTGAAATTAAAATTTTTTTAGGACTGTGTCTACAAACCATTGGTGTGAGTTTTTGGTTCAACATGCTGTTCTTGTAGACAGTCTCTTAAGTGAGAAACACTTTATTTAACTACCTCTAGTATTAATAGTGCTCCTTTCTTAATGGTAGTGCATCTTTCTCTAATAACCTGTGAAATATATGATTTCTTTGATTTCTTTTTAACAGAAGTGCAAAAAAAAATAACTCTTAGAGCAAATGACTGTAGAACATCAATAAATCTCACTTATTATTGTAGCATCTCAGAGGGGAGGCTGAGACTGGTCAAAACTTGTGCTTGTGGCTCTTGTGATATTGCTCAGAGATGGTCTAGTTTAATGGAATTTGTGAACTCAGTAAACCATTTCAGTTCCAGAACCCATGAAAAGAGTCTGTCTGCATGCTTTTACATTTTTGTTTGTTCATTTATTGTCTCAGCAAATGTTTATTGAAGACAGTTTCTGTACTGGATGCTAGAGATAAAAGGATGGACAAGACACAGTCTCATCCCTCAAAAAGCTTCCAGTCTAGAGGACAACTATTCTAGATTGTAGCTTCATTGGGTCCCACATTTTTCTGCTTGTGGCTACCAGAGACACAGAACATCTTAGATTCATCAACTCTTTTGCTTTCTTAATTTATGTAATACCTATTGTTTATAAAATTCACATATTTGGGGCACCTGTGTGGCTCAGTCGGTTAAGCGGTTGCCTTCAGCTCAGGTCATGACCTCAGGGTCCTGGGATAGAGCCCCACATCAGGCTCCCTGCTCAGCAGGGAGTCTGCTTCTCCCTCTGTCTCTGCCCCTCCCCCCAGTCATGCTTTCTCTCAAGTAAATAAATAAAAATTTAAAAAAAATAAAATTCATATGTTTGTTGGAAGAATTTGATAAAAAGGCCTTTCACTGTCCTTGTAAAGGGAACAATAATATTAGCTAAGATTTATTGAGGGTCAGTTACCATGCTGACTAGTTTAGTGAATTATCTCATTCCTTAACAGCCCTATACAGAAAGTCTTCTCTTTCCAGTTTCACAGGTGGGGAAACTGAGGCTTAGAGATGTTCAGTTTTTTGTCTAAAATTACATGGCTAGTTACTATGGCAAAGAATGGGATCCAATAGAGACTTGTCCATTCCAAAAATGTGGTCTAGACCATTATGTGATATTAGAAACATTAGGCCATATTTTTTTAAGATTTTATTTATTTGTTTATTTATTTATTTATTTATTTATTTATTTATTTATTTGAGAGAGAGAGATGGCGAGAAAGTGCACATGGGAGGAAGAACAGAAGGGGAGGGAGAGTTGTACTGCATGCATAACTCAATTGCATAACTCAATTGCATAACTCAGAGCTGCCTTTGCACTCCTGCTGGGACAGCTGCAGAGAGACCAAAACAAACAGGATCCTCTGATGGAGCAACTCAGAATTTTAAATCAATTCCCTGGAAACTGTTAGGGTAATTTCAAGCTCAAGGGAGCAGTCCTTCAGGAATAACTAGGTTAAGAGATGATCATTATGATTTCAAACTCTGTAACAACTTATCAGGTCTAGTATCAGTGGGAATTAGATTCTGGAAAGAACTTACTTTACAATTAAACCAGATATCCCCACCCCTCAATATATGCAAATAAAATAATCCTGTAAAAATACTGAACACTCATTTATTAAATACTTAAATATATTATTTCTATTTTTTTCTTCTTTGAAAATTAAAGAAATAATAACTGTAAATTACACTCCAGTAAAAGAAGTGTTATCATAGAAGAAAACCCTTTAAGGGAAGAGATTAGAACTTTCAGGAAAATGGTGAGAAAAGGTAAAATCATATTTTCCAACCCCTGTGAGTAAGACGGGAAAGACAGAACCAAGCTGACCAGGCAGAGAGGGGTCAGTTCATCAGTTCATATCTAATGTGATTTTGCTTCAGGTTCATCTTTGTTTAATGATAGCAGGGTTTGAGGCTCCTGCATGGTTCAGTTGGTTAAGGATCCAGCTCTTGATGTAGACTCAGGTCATGATCACAGGGTTGTGAGATAATTATTTCCCTGCCTGCTGGTCATGCCTCTCCCCTCTCTCTCCCTCTCCCTGTGTCCCAACGCCCTGCTTGCACCCTCTTTCTTTCTCAAAAGAAAAATATTAGCAGGGTCCATTTTTATATATTTATATAAATATTGAAAAAATATGGGCACTATTTAAAAAAAAATTAAAAAAAAATAAAAGAGGCACAAAGGGAGTTTTTTGTAAGAGCTTTTCAGATAGTGGGATTGGTATGGCTGGAGCAGCAACAAAGTGTTTAGTCCTGGCACACAGCTCAGGATTACAGGTAAATTTTCTTTACATTCTTCCATATAAGGTAGGGAAGGAAGGCAGGTGATTCAGGGCCTGCAGGCTAGGTGCTGGTGTTGGCTCAGAATTCTAGGATTTGGTCCCAGTTTGGTCACAAGTTGCAGCATGATCCTTGGAGAGGTTGGTGACTCCATCCCAGTCCTTGGAGGTAGTTGCTGCCTGAGCTAGCATGGAGAACACTAACAAGGACTAACTAGCTGCAGCAACTGCAGGTCCCTAAGAGGAGGAAATGTTAGGTCCATTTGGGATTTCTGTATTGAAAGTTTTATAAAGAAGACTGTATATCTTATTTATGTGATTCCAAAAATAACCAATGGAAAAGAATGAACAAAAATTGCTAAACTTTTATTTGGTCAGAGGATGATGAATATCAACTATCAAAATATTTAACTATGCAACGCACTTAAAAATGTCATAAGCTAGGTTTCCCCCCCCAATATCAGTCTGGTAAATTTGTTCATTTTTCATTAGCCTTAAAGATGAAATTTTGCCTGAATGAGGGAGAATATCTCAGAAGGATGTTTCTAGAGTACTAGGTCTAGTCAAATAAAAGTTTTCAAAGAATTTTCACAAAGGTGATAAAACATTGAAAAAATGAAAGAAATATATTAAGTTTTCCTTAATGGTTATGAAAATAGGTACAAATGAATTCATAAATTGAAAAGCAAGTTTCTGGTGCTCTTTTTTCCAACTGACTACATAATCAATGTAAATTCTAGCAATCAAGTTTAATAATGGTGACACAGACATAATTCACGAGTTCCTGAAAAGATGTTTTTGAGAAGAGTGTGGTGTAAAGAGGAATATGGACTATGAATCTAGATCTATCACTTTCTGTATAATCTGGTTATTGCTTTCTTAAAATTTTAAAAATAATACATGCTCATTATGAAAAAAATTGGAAGAGAAAAATAAAGAAAAAAATTAAAATTTTATATGACACTTGTTACTGTTTTAACATTTTGGATTTTTATCCATTCTTATTATTGATGTAACAACAATCTCAAGTGGAAGGTGCTAAGGTATGTGAAATTAAATATGGAAATAGCTATCATAAAATTGGGACATGGTCAGTGATTTTCCCACCATAAAATGAGAATAATCTGCTGATAAAGTGAGTTAGTAGCCCTGTTTTGCAGGATGTTTTAGGGTAAATACTTTACCTTTTCTCTCCAGTCTATGGGTCTTAGCTGTGTGTGCAGAGAATGAAAGCTTCACCTTATGCTCTGGTATTTCAGTGTGTTTGAATTCTACATGTTTTGTGTCTGTATCTCAGAGCAGCGTTTGCAAACATCTCCCATTTTTCATGTCATCTTTGGGTTAGACCTTACCAAACTATCAAGCTCTGGGGCAGAAAAAGAAACAAGTTCTAAAGCACAAAATATTTCTCATTTAGTTGTATTACCTATTTCTAAAATCTATTTGAGAAGGCTTAAAATAAAATACACAAGTAGAGTTAGGCCATGAAATAAAAATAGATCAAAAGCACTAAGGAAAGCAGAAGAAAAAGGCCTGTGATTATCTATCAAGAAACACAGCGTCAAATTTTATGTTCAAAGGTAGGGGGAAAATGTGATGAAGTACACTACATTTTCAAATTTGTTATGTTTTTCCCACCATAAAATGAGAAAAGGACTTCAGTGCATGAGTCCTTTAGGAGGAATGTGAAGTGAAAGAGTGGGGCATTACCTTCCACATCCACTTTATAAAATGGAAGAAATGGTCTTTAAACGAGCACATTTCATGCTCCCACTGCATCATTACTGTGGGCCCCATGACACTTAATGTCCTTCACAGATGGTGACCTTCGGCAGACATGGTCAGACGCCAACAAGTTTGGCCTTCATGCTCACATTTATTAGAAAAAAGTTTAAACTTTTTAAATACAGTTAGTATTTTAAATAAAGTTAGAAATGCCATAAATTTGAAATTCATATTCAAATATGAAACAGCTTTATGTATTTAATAAAAGAAAAATAACAGAAAAAATAGAGAATAATTAAATCAACATCAATATGCAGGTTTGAAATATTACACTTGCACTTGAAAATGTAGTTGACATTTGGTAAATTTATATAGAATTCATACTGCTGCATCTTAATAAAATATAAATTAACTCCGGCAATTTAACTCCAATGTATTTTGTGATTATGCAAATGAATGTATGTAAGTGTATTGGACAGGTTTATTTTTCTTGGAATCTGGTTTCTAATTTATGCATCATAAAAATGATTTTGGCCATAAAAATCACTGTTAATACGTTTTAAAAAGAATGTTGAAGGAAAAACTATGTAATATTATTACCCAAAATATAGGCACTAACCATATTTAATCAAGTACACTATTTTAATGCACAACTTACATTCCACTGAGAAAATTGTGGAAGTTCAAGATTCATTTTATGCTGAAAAGAATAAAACATCAAGAGTCTAGTTAAAGAAAAGGGACAGGAGGTAAAACCAGTGTGTTACCATCCAGAAATTTTTCAAGTTCATCAGTTGATTTTCAATTTCTTTACTATAATGAATCAGAAGTATTCCTATAAAAAAAACACACAAAGTTTCTAAGATGAAAATTAGATTCCTTAATATATTGACTAGAGGCTAAAATTATGTAAATATCACATAATTGAAAAAATAATATCATACAATTGAAAAATTAATCTTCTTTATCTAATATGTTTTTCAAATTAAAAGCAAAATATATCATTGGAGAAATATACGGTGTCTTAATATTATAATCAATAAAATAGTATTTACACCATGCACAAGATATATAAAGTTAAAATAAGTACGTTATGACCTAATTCTATTTATTCATGAATAAAAGCTCATTGTTTGTTACTGATTTTGTATGAAAATAAGAGCTTTGCTACACAAGGAGACATTCTCAAGAATTTTTTTCCTAAAAAAAAAAAAGAGTACTATGAGCCACCCAGAAAAGATTTTTCTTCCTTTACTTCTCGAATGAGAAATCCAATTTCTCATTGAATTCTAAAGAAACTGCCCATTGAATTACTAAACTAACTCCAAAGTAGCTCTAAGAGAATATCAGTAAAGCACTTGCATTTCAGTTGGAAATAAATTTAAAAGGATTCTAACTTTTATCATTTTAATCACTAACAATAAATGCATAATCAAGTAACATACCAGTATTCAAGTGACATGCCCTTTAAAATCAAAGATGTTTTGTTATATATTTGACATTATGTCTGCAAGAAACTCTGGAACCATACTTTTAACATTACACCAATTATATATATACTTTATTCAACAGGTGAAATCACAGATATTGTGGGGTTCTAAAAACCATTTAGCAGCTTTCTAGGGCAGATTCAACTTTAAAGGGAGACATTGAGAGTCAAAATATGGTGTCATCTTAGTCATATATAAACCTCAAATGAAATTCCAATACAAAAATGTGCTTTCAGTGAACATTTTCCAAAGCAAAACAAAATTCTGATGTGTGTTACTTGATAAAGTTAATACAAAAGCATTTCTGAAAAAAATAAGCTTTCTAATAGCAGTTTTGGAAATACTGCCCCATTGCTTCTAAATTCAAGGCATTGTAAATATTTGGGAGGTGCAGTTTTAAACATTATCCTACTTAAAATCCTGGAGTTGTTCAGATGTGAGATTGAGATGTTTTGTAAAATCAGGAATCAAATAGGGGACCTCCATTACTTCAGAAGTGCATTTGGGATCCAATTTGAAGATTTAAAGGTCAACTTAATAGATTGTCAAGGACACATGGAAGTGAATTCTCAGACAAGTGACTATGTATTGTTTCAAAAAATCTCGCATTTTAATCCAGACTCCGCCACTTAAGTGTTGTGACTTTGAGCAAGTTACATGACTTCTTGTACCTGTTTTCCCACTGAAAATAAGGACAATCAGTCCCTCATAACCCACTGTGGATGAAAGGTCTGAGATAAGCACTAATTCTATGGCAAATTTCCTCATTTCACTGTGCTGGGTGGTTCCAACCACACAAAATTTGTGTTTCTCTAATAATGTTCTAATTGCTATTCCACTTACCCACAGATAGAAGCCTTGATGCAGACATTTCTCCCAAGCCCACAATTTTCCTTCCTTCAATTGCTGAAAGAAGACTTCATAAGGCTGGAACATATCTTTGTCTCCTTGAGGACTTTTTCCCTGATGTTATTAAGATAGATTGGAAAGAAAGGGATGACGAAACAATTCTGAAATCACAGCAGGGAGACACCATGAAGACTAATAACACATACATGAAATTCAGCTGGCTGACCGTGACTGGAGCATCAGTGGATAAAGAACACAAATGTATTGTCAAACACGAGCGGAATAAAGGAGGAGTTGATCAAGAGATTCTATTTCCTTCACAGAAAAAAGGTATGTACGTGTATATATGAATGCAACTTTCCAGTACCTTTTTCTTCCCAAAGGAAATATTCCACCTTTTCTGTCAAATACTAATGAAAAGAAACAAATAGAAACCTTTCATTGATGTTGTTACCTTTAATGGTAGCATAAATGTCCTGCTATTTTCCCATAGAATTGAAGTAAAATGGACTTTGGAACATACAGAGAAAAAGAAAAAGACAAATTCACTTAGTCTTTCTTGCCTCAGTTTCATCATCCAAACTATGAAGTTCACAGTGATGTTTTTTGGGGATCATTGTACGAATTAAATGAAACAATACACATGAAAGCACCTAGCAACCTCGCAAATCATAAATGCTCAAGAACCACTTTTGATGATCTTACTTTATCAGGAAATAAGAACAATTATACATCTTTCAGGAATATTCTATTCAGCGGTCAAAGTCCTTCTCACTTCAATCTTGCTCTACACAAAGTATAACCCATAAACAATGAGATAGAAGCTACAATAATTTGGTCACTATGGTTTTAGTATGGTCTTAGATTTCTCAGATTTGAATTTTATATACCACTCTAAGGTGAAGTTTGGTAAATAAAGATTGGGTGAAGCTAATGTGTACAATTATTCTTCCATTCTACATAATGGATATATTCCTTACCATTGGTAAAGCTGCTCAGCAAACATTATTGCAGTCCTAGTGTGTGCCAGGCCTGGTAGAGATGCAGAACGAACTACTGCCCCAAGGAGGATCACTACAGTAGAGAGAATATAATTTTCCTAATCACTCAGGGTCACTTGTGATTCAGGCATGATTCAGGCATTGTGCCCCAAATGAACCTCATTGGGGCTTATGCTGGACATATTTAGACAGTGTGGGCAGACAGCTGAAGGTGCCCTGACCCGGCTGTGGTCCAGTAACTCACTAGACTCAGTCAAGTCCTGGCATTAACATCACAGACCAAGACCCCAGAGGGACCATGAGAAGGAACCAATCTGTACTTTCCCTGCGGTTCATAAGCCCTTGGGAAGCAGCGGGAAACAAACACATAACAAAACATGCAAAAACCTTTGCAGTGTACCACTCTGAATTGCTGAAGTAAATCTTTATCCTCTTGGATCCTTAGTGTTTTCAGTGATCAAATTTAGAGTCAAAACTTACTTAACTTTCCTTTCTCCTGGCATGTGGTGAAGAAAAAGTGTAATAATGCCAGTGAAAATGCTTGTTTCTGAAAACATGAGATGGATACATTTATTCATCTGTTTATTGTATTTATGTATATTTTTCTAATAACTGGTGTAAGATTACAGACAGCCCTAATTTCTTATTTCTACCACTAAGAAACAGAGAGGAGGCAAATGAGAAAAACATAAGTTTAATGTAACCACTGGGCTGAAGTCCTTTAGGTATTGATTTTTATAGTGATCAAAGTAAAAATATACTATATTACATTCTATGGTGATGATAATAGAAAAGGGAGGTGTTTTTATTCATGATGTATTTTACCTGGGAATTAATTTCTGAAAGGAATGTCTCCTAAGATCTTCTCATAGCAACAAAGCTATTGAGGGCATTTCTGTTAATGCCTTTCTACAGCAAATTTCTAATGCTGTTTCTTGTTAGTTTTTTGTTTGTTCTTTTTGTTTTTGATGAAAGCTAAGAATATATAAAACATGGAAGCCCAAATCCATGAAGTAATTTTGGAAAAGATAAAACTATTCTGGTCCAAGTTTTCAACGAACGTGATTGAGAAAAAAAAACTAGGGTACACCCACAGATTTTAATTTGAGAGATTGTTACATTGTTACATTTTAAATTGAGAGAATGTTTTTCAATCAATCAATGTGTGGTGATTAGAAATTTTTATTTCTCTTTTAATGAGTAAAACCACTATAGAAAAGAAAGGGAATTTTAAGACACTTTAAGTCAGTTCTTGAGAATATTTTAACACCAAACATGATATATACTTTTTTTTTCTTGGGATTTACTCCAAAGCCTACAGCTCAGATTTATTTGTTAAGAGTGTACCAAAATAAGATTGTGTGGAGTGAATGATTTGCATAACAGAACCATATAGGTATGGACAAGGATACATCAAGCAGAGAAAGGATAAACCAAAACATGTTGGGACTCTCTTCCTCCATCCAACAGTCAATGATCTTTTCAAGGATTTTTGTCTTTGTGTGCATGTTGGGTTTTGTTTTTGTTGTTGTTTTTTACACTGTAAAGAAGTACAACCCTCACCTCAGTTTTATATATTCAGAAAACTATAATTATTAGTTGGCCCATCTTTTTATCCCTTGAAAGAAGTGGACTGAAATGTTAAACTTCTGTAACAGAAGGGTCATTTGTTAAGAGTAATTAAGATACTGGAAGAGATGATGTCTGAGAGTCCACAATGGTGGACTTATTATCCATTTCTATGGATTGTTTTACAAGGTATTTTCCACATGCTCTAGTTCATCTAAACCCTCACTCCTTTGAGTGCTGGCTCTGCCAATCACTGGTATGACTCCCAGCAAGTTACTTCGACTCTCTAAACCTTATTTCTTCATGTCTAACATGAATATAGCCCACTTTAGTGTCACTGGGGGGATCAGATGACCTAATACATGTGAACATTTCACATAGTGCCTGGCACGGTAATGATCACTCAATAGGTATTGGCTTTCATTAGGATTGTTGTCATGTCCACAAACACCACCCCTCACTCCAGAAAATCATGTGTAGGAGTTGAGGATACTAGGAACATGCATGATTTGGAAATGTAGGGCCTCTTTCTTTTGCTTAGAAGGGGAATTTACCTAAACCAGACTCCTTCTAACATGTAAGATTCTGCCGTGCATTCTAGGGTTGGATGAATTCATTTTGGTAGCAATCCTTCATGTAGGCAGTGGGTGCTGAGGACGGTACAGCAGCCAATGTTTCTAGTTATTTTTCCATTCAACAAGTATTTATAGAACACCTACTGTGCAGCAGGCACTATGCTGGGAGCTATGAGAACAGAAGGAAAACAAAATTGTCTTAGACATTACCCTCCAGTGGTGAGAAAAGAAGAAAAAAATGTATCATTCATGAACTTCAACATCTTCATGTGCAGAAATACAATATATGAATTGATCTACTGAATTATACACTCAGAACAATCAGTTCTGGAATTGTGGGGCTCATATTAGTAATGACTCTCCCCTCTTGGTTGACAAATTCTATCTATCTGTCTATCTACTTATCCATCTATCCACAACACAGACACCTGTCAAATAACGGATATGAATAATTGAATACTTGTCCTCATTTCTTTTAGAGCTTGCTGCTAGAAACTCCACAAAACCTTCTGTGAGATATAAAGATGGTAAGATTTTGTCTATGTTTGCCTTTATGTTATGCTATAGCACTTTTTCCTGCAGATCAATTTAACCTTTGAACTTCCCAGGCTTCAGGGAGAAACCTCAGAATGGCTGGATCTTGCAAAATAGACTGAGTGATATTTAAGTCAATCCATCATTTCTCAGGAGTCATCTTCACACAGTAAATGCAGGTTTGGGTGTGAGAGAACTATAAATTAGGGTTGCAGTGATGTGCTCTGAATTCTTTCAACAATGGACTTCATTTTTTCTGTAGCTTTTGTTTCTACTAACTGAGGAAAACATGATATCAAGTTGCTTCTATATTTTTAAGTCCTTGTTCTTGCTGGTGGTTAATAACATGAACCGACACTGAGAGCTTCTTGTACAGAAGGTGTTGTGCTGCACTGTGAGTGCATTTTATTTAATTCCCTTAATACTCACTGTGAAGGATTTTATTCCCATTTCACACATGAGGCAATGAGCTAAAATTAATTAAGTCCCTTGCACCACCACACAGTGAGATCAGGGGCTTCAACTCAGACCATCCGAATTAACAATTCATACGCTTTACTCAGTTTTCTATTCTGTTTTTGTCATAAAGCAAGATATCCCAAAGCTAAGGCCCTGAGACAGGTGCACACATGGGGAGGGGGTGTAAGTGCAAGGTTTCAAATGCCACAGACTGGACATTAACCCCAGTCTTTTAATTTTTAGCTACGTGAATATGAGTACAGTAGTTACATTTTCTGAGCCAAGCAGAAATAACACAAATAATGCCTCATTCAGTAATTGAAGACATAAGGTCACATATGTCTAACATAGGATATTTCACTTAGCTGACACATAAGTACTAGCTTCAGGACTTTTATTCCAACATATGTAATAAGAAAGTACAAGGACCATTGGCTCTAGCTCTGCTGATCTGCCCTCCATGTCCATATCAAGGGGCCTCTAGACTTTAGCTAATATGTTACTTGACCAAGGACCCTTTGTCAAAGAATTATGAGCACAGCATCACTTGATGTTCTTTTCCACACCAAGGGCTAATGATTCTGGAGTTCTGACTCTTTGGAGATAAACACGTAAAAGAAATTTCCATAAGAACAGACTCAACCTGATGGTTCATCGAGTAGCCGATCTGGCCCTCTATCATTGGCATTAATTATTTCTTGATATCATGTATTTCCTGCAAAACCTCAAAGGATAATAAATGCAATTATCCTATAACATCGTAACTACAATAAAGGTATTCAAGAAGGACAAGGGAGCGAGTTTGACCTCCTAAAATTGCAGAGAATTTGGATTTGCCCCTTTCTTTCACTTTTTTATTTTATTATTTTTTTAAGTTTTTATTTAAATTCCAGTTAGTTAACATAGAGTGTGATATTAGTTTCAGGTATACAATATGGTGATTTAAACTTCCACTCATCACCCAGTGCTCATCACAACTAATGCTCTCTTTACTAAAACCTCCCACCCACCCTACCTTGAACACAAGCAAATTTCCATTGATTGTACCCTTGATAGGAATCTCAGCAATGCACAAGATGTAATGGCTAAGATGCTTCTAAATCAGCAATTCATCTTTATATTTATGCTTAACTCTTTGTTGTCAGGAGTATTTATTACACGTGGAGGTACAGAAATACAGAGTAGGTAAGAATGTGTTCTTGAACATTATGTTGCTGGGATTAAAACCTTGCTGGTGGTATTTACTAACTGTATGACATCAGGCAAATCAATTCTCTGTCCTCAATTTATTTGTAAAATGGCAATGAAAATAATAATCTCCTAGGTTATTGAAAAATTAAGTAAGATTAAAGCTTTGCACACAAACCTCTCAAATTAAATGTCTGCCATTTAGTTAGTGATTAAAGCATATTAGATATATTATTACTTACAGATGTGGTGGGGGTGAAGAAATGGTAAAAGCTATTTTTAACCAATGCTTTTTCAGATCGATTCATCAGCCTTACTTTTTAATACTTTAGAATGTTCTAAGTGAATTTCCCATAGGTTGTTGATTGACTTGACCTGAAAGCTGGATTCTGAGTTATCTGGTGATGGGGGTGGTGGTTGTTGGTGGTGTAGACGTTTATTGTCAGGTTGTGCTGGTGTGGGGGCATCACTTCAACCTAGGTCATCAGAAATGTATAATGTGACCCCTCTCCCATTAATAAGTCCTAGCCCTTCAAAAGAACAGAAGGTGAAACTAATAAATGACTTCTTTTAGATACCCTGCAGCTGCAGCTCATGAACACCTCTGCCTACTACACCTACCTCCTCCTCCTCCTCAAGAGCCTGGTCTATTCCAGCATCATCGCCATTTGTCTGCTTGGGAGACCAGCATTCTGTGGCAATGGGAAGAGTTCCTAACATATGGTGGCACCAAGGGTCCACTTGTCTCCATTGTTTATTGTCCCTAAAATTGTCTGCTGTGCATCTAGTGGGACTTTCTCTCTAAGTTTGGTATATTTCAGTTCAAATGTGTTTTTTTCTCTTGTGTCATTCTTGCAGAACAGGTTAACAAACCACTGGGTAAACAGAAACTTTCACTCCACAACAAGAACAAATTCTGCCATGACTCAGGGGTGGGGCCAGGGGACCATCCACAGGGGCTTCAGGACCACTCCCTCCTTAACGTCCACCAGCTCCTCAGCCACCTGGTACTCATGTCTCTGAGCACAGCCAACACAAAGCTTCCAGTTGCATCTCTTGGGGCTCTTTAACCAGATAATTGCTTCGAAACCATTTATTTTACACATCTGGACTCCCATCTTTGCTACCTTAGTATTGTACTGCTTTATCATAATAGGCACAATAAAAACAATCAAAAGTGTACATTTGCCTCTATGTTCTTTCACTTGGTACAATCTAACTGAGAGTCCAAGGTAAGGGACAGCATGACAACTGAGGCTTCAAATTCAACACTGGTTGTAATATTGGTCAATTCCACATTTCTAATTCTTTCCCTGAGATAGTCCTTATGATTCCTTCTTTGGGGCACCGGCCCCAGGGCAGCCACAGCCAATGAAGGTGTCCAAGTTATTTCTCTTTCAAAGATTTCAGATTCAGATTCATTTGGTTTAAGATGCTCTGGTGACAACAGTATAACATGTCGCATGACTTGCAGGTGTGTTCAGACCTATCCCAGTGTTTCACAGACACCATGTTCCTGACCTCACAAGAACCCCATGAGAGCCCCACTAACACCAGAAAGGTGGGGTGATGGAAGGGTTAAGTGCTTGAACTCTGAATTCCAAGGGCTTGAGTCTATAGCTATATGAACTCTCTGTGCCATAATTTTATCATCTGTAAAATGAAGATACAGTGTGCTCTGTCTCCTGGAGTTGTGTAGATGTGATGATTTAATTTTGTTGGGTACATGCGAGTCCTCAACAGCATTAGCATTTACTGTTGGCAGCTCCACCTAGAAATAATAGATAACACACTTGCTCACACACACTCACACACACCCTCAAGGTATGCAATCAGATTTACATGCAACACCATAGCACCATTTACCGCAATCCCAAATTAAGCCCAACACCCAAGAAGAAATGAAAAAAATAAAATAAATGATGTTGTATGATGGACTAGTATGCATTTACACAAAAATGTAGATTGTTGAAGAAATGGAAATTAATCAGAAAGTGATATTGAGGTGGTAGCTGGCTGGCTCAGTGGAAGGAATGAAGTGTAAGTTGTAAGCTGGTGCCCCACAGTGAGTGTAGAGATTACATAAATAAATAAAAACTTTTTTTTAAAAAAAAAGAAGGTGTTGTTGAAGAAATATCCATGGCAGGACCCTACTAAAATTGTTAGATTATACATTCACGTGGTTCCAAAATCAAAACACTCTAAAAATTGAAACACAAAATCTTGCTCCAACCACTGTCTCTACCTGCCCAAATCTTACAGGTCCCACTTTTGTTTCTTGCCCATCCTTCCAGTTTTTATTTAGGCAAATATGAATTTAGTTATAAAAAAATAAGTAAATACATACAGATCTAATTTCCTTCCTTCTAACACACGGGTAGTAATGACATACATTATTCTGCACTTCTCACTTATATAACCTTGTGCTATTTTTATGTCGTTATAAAAGAACACGCAGATAGCTGCAGAGTATTTCATTGGTGATTGTATACTTTATAAGATACATTATAAGATCAGCTCCCTGTGGTAGACCAGTGGATTATTTCCAATCTTTTACTATTATAAAATATGCTGAAATATAATATTGTTTTATGTCACTTCAGATATAGTTACTGGTCATTTTAACAGGTATGTGCCAACTTACCTCGCTAGAGATAGTACCACTGTACACTTCTTCCATGATGTAGGTGAGTATCAGGAAAATGCTGTCAAACATCACTGATTTTCCTAATCTGACAGGTTAAAAATAGTATCTCATCATGGTCTAAATTTACTTTTCTCTGATGAGGATAATCATCTTTTCATATACTATTGAGTCCATTTCTACTTCTCTTTTTGGGGGTTGCAATATTTGTCCAGTCCTTTGACCATGATTTCTACAAGTAGTAATACTAACAAGTATGACACTCATTTATATATGTGTGTATATTTTTACAGACATGAGTATAAAACAAAATGTTCAATGCATGGTTCATGGGTGAAGAAATAAATGATTATTTTTCTCCTTTTTGAATGAATCTTTCTACAGTAGAAGTTTTTATATTTTAGCATAAAACAATGTCTCATTTAAAATGCAGAAGGATCTCAGCCGCAACAACTTCTTCCTAGAAACATCACCAAAGGCAAGCGAAACAGGGCAAAAATGAACTATTGGGACTTCAAGATAAAAAGCTTTTGCACAGCAAAAGAAACAGTCAAAAAAATGAAAAGACAACCAATGGAATGGGAGAAGATATTTGCAAATGATATATCAGATAAAGGGCTAGTATCCAAAATCTATAAAGAACTTATCAAACCAAAAGAACAAATAATCCAATCAAGAAATGGGCAGAAGACATGAACAGATATTTTTCCAAAGAAGACATCCAAATGGCCAACAGACACATGAAAAAGTGCTCAATATCGATCGGCATCAGGGAAATCCAAATCAAAACCTCAGTGAGATACCGCCTCACACCAGTCAGAATGGCTAAAATTAACAAGTCAGGAAATGACAGATGTTGGCGGGGATGCGGAGAAAGCGGAACCCTCCTACACTGTTGGTGGGAATGCAAACTGGTGCAGCCACTCTGGAAGACAGTCTGGAGGTTCCTCAAAAAGTTGAAAATAGAGCTACCCTACAACCCAGCAATTGCACTACTGGGTATTTACCCCAAAGATACAAATGTAGGGATCCGAAGGGGTACGTGTAGCCCAATGTTTATAGCAGCAATGTTCACAATAGCCAACTATGGAAAAAGCCAAGATGTCCATCGACAGATGAATGGCTAAAGAAGTTGTGGTATATATATATATATATATAATGGAATATTATGCAGCCATCAAAAGGAATTAAATCTTGCCATTTGCAACGATGTGGATGGAACTGGAGGGTATTGTGCTGGGTGAAATAAGTTAATCAGAGAAAGACATGTATCATATGACCTCAGTGATATGAAGACTTCTTAATCTCAGGAAACAAACTGAGTGTTGCTGGAGCGGTGGAGGGTGGGAGGGAGGGGGTGGCTGGGTGATAGACATTGGAGAGGGTATGTGCTATGGTGAGCACTGTGAATTGTGTAAGACTGTTGAATCACAGACCTGTACCTCTGAAACAAATAATACATTATATGTTAAAAAAAAGAAGAAGAAGAAGAAGATAGTAGGAAGGGAAAAATGAAGGGGGGGGAATTGGAGGGGGAGATGAACCATGAGAGACTATGGAGTCTGAGAAACAAACTGAGGGTTCTAGAGGGGCGGGGGTGGGGGGATGGGCTAGCCTGGTGATGGGTATTAAAGAGGGCACATATTGAATGGAACACTGGGTGTTATACACAAACAATGAATCATGGAACACTACATCAAAAACTAATGATGTAATGTATGGTGACTAACATAACATAATAAAATAAAAAAAAGGAAAAAAATAAAATGGAGAAAGATCTTTTTTTATTTACAATCAGCCTAAGTTTCTGTGAAACAGGTGCTTTTGGAAACCAAGTAGAGGTTCCCAAGTGGAAACAACATAAGACCCACCAGATACAAGAAAGAGGAAACAATTTTGATCTACTCCTTGATTCTCAAGAATGTGATCAGACCTCTTAGGACAAATGTCTGAGCCTCTACTTAGAGATCTGGACCTGTTTCTGTACGTGGAAAGCATGGAGGTACGGAGGGGAAAATAACAAATGATGGAAAACTGTATGGGGCTGATGTCACTGCTGGGGCTCCTAGGCAGCGTCTCCTGTGGCTTCCAACTCCTTAGCACCTACCTTCTCCAACTGGATCTGGGCTGCCCTGGACTGGGAGGTGCGGAGAGGGGGAAGGTGGTGGTGCAGGAGACAGTGTGGGGGGGCAGGAGGGTGCTGGTGTGGTGATGGTGCCTTATTTTCTCAGGCTTGTTTTGTCGACGTGCTCTGTCAAATGTGGTTGATTCGTGGAAAATGCTTTAAGTCAAACCGGCCCCTGCTGGTTGGGGCTGTGCAAGTGGTGGCTCGGGTGTTGCAAGATGAAATAAGAACAGTTAAACCACAGCTGACTTTGCTCAGTTCCAAAAGGCCATAGCTAATGGAAAGAATGCTCCTGTCATCAAACACACTGTGAGGCTGTGGGTGAGGGGTTCCCCTATTTTATACCAAGTTCATTCCAGCACCTGCTACATGAGTCGGGATCATATGACCAGGACTGTTGAGACGCTGCTCCCTCAGTCCACTCCAATGACACTGTTCTGAAGGAAACAGCAAGCAGACTTCTTGTAGCACTAAGTGATCCCCCACATTCTGCAAGGATCTGCACTTTTCCATGGCAGGTTATTTATTGAGGCTCCTATTTTCAGTCTCGTTTTGTCAGTGTAGGCAGGGTGACATGAGACCTGTGCCCATGAAGCTACCAGCACAGGTGGACTATAGATGTCACAACAGCAGGTGCTTCTTCCCTCACAAGAACATAGCCTTATGGAGGCCCTGAGTTCACCTGTGTCACTGAATGTCATAGACTGAGTCATCTCAGTCCCTCTAAAGGAACAAATCACAGTAGAGTCAAAATTAAAGCAAGTCTCCATAGAAGTCATGCACATCAGATAAGTGTGCTGGGGGTGGAGCAGAGAACGGCTGTTCAGCAATGTGAGCACAAAGAGAAAGTGTCCTCACCCCCACCCCACCCAAGCACACAACAGAGAGGGGGCGCAGTCCCAGGATCCAATCTGTTCAGTCTCTGGCAAAGTATAACTCTATTGCTAAGATCAGCACCCTAGGCTTTCACAGTCTGACCTCACAGCACATTCTCACCATAGATTTCACTCCCCTTGTCTGTGTTTGAGATCCACCTTCTGGGTGAGCCTTGATCCCATGAGCATGGGCCCCATGCCATAGGTTCTGTCTAGCATGTGTAGGTGAGGGCACATTCTTAGGGTAAATTATATGCTCACATCCATCTTAGGCATCATCTGTGGGTCTGGTATGAATGTGGCTCCCTTCCTGAGATAGGATATTCTAACTGTGGCCACACCTCTTACTTCTTGAGATTTGCGTCCCAAGGCCAAACCCTACAGACCCTCCTCACCCCTTTCTCCACCATAAGAAGCTCTTTCTGGTTAGACTTCAGCCTCCCACAGCCCCTCCCGGTGACACTTCTGTCATTTGGTCCATTCTCACAACAAGCACAGATGGATGATCTGACCTGCACAAATCAATGGTCTGTTTCCACCTAGACTGCACCATTGCCACTACACACAAGTGAGTTTTTCTTGAAGGACACAATGAATAAAGAAGGAAAACTGATAGACACACAACTTTCCTATGAAGCATTAAGGTAAATACTCATGTTTGAATGAAGGAGCTCACAAGATAATTTAGTTCATTTTAATTCAAATTAGTGAAACACACCATTTAAAAAAAAATTTAAAAGTCGCTGTACCCAGTGAATGAGAGTGGTGAGGACTTCCCAATGCCAAGGGCAATCCCAGGTGGTCATTATTACATGCTCTAGCCATTGTGGGTCATGCCTCATGAGCCTTATGTTAATCATACATTTAATCCTGCTATTTCACTGGTATTATTTCTCTAGGAAATATCTCTAATGAAATAATACTTGATTTGAATTATGCACACTTTCCTCCTAAAAATCATAACAAAGTCTAAATGTGTGAGAAGAGAGGAAAAGTTAAATAAATACTATATTTCCGGAAGATATTTAATATCTGCTTAAAATTATATTTATATAGTTTAAAACAGCATGGAAAATGCTAATGTTATAAATAAAGGCAAATATATATTTTAAAAATGTATATATCATAGGATCATATTTATAATAATAAAAAAAGTAAAGATATATATGCAAATCAGAAAGACAAGATGAAAATAACCAGGTGACTTAAATCATTTCTGGATATTCCATAATATGTACAACATTACATATTATGACTGAGTTTATAATTTCTTTAAATTAAAACAGGGTATGGCCACGATTATGTGAAATTACAAACACAAAATGAGCAGAAAACAAAGTGAACTGCCAGCACTGATGTGGCCACAGAGTTTGAAGCACAGGTTATGTAATTGCTGTTCTGTGCACATTTTTCCAAAAGGCAAGTGTTACTCTCACAATCAGGGTAGGGACATAAAACAGGATCCATGGGAAGACAAGGTAGCAGGTGAGGGATAGAGCCTTCTCACACACAAAGGAAGCAGCCTGCCTCACAGTTGTTTTCCTCTTGTCAGATAATACACTTCAGATAGGACATTTTTCTTCTGAGAATGTCTACGTGCATTACAGCCAAGAACAAGTCTGGTACAGCTAATGAATAGCAGACACTGTTAGGAAAAGATTATGTTCCACTTTTCAAACTTAGAATTGTCACAGAGTTCAGGTGAAATTTGTGGTAAAATAAATAGATAAGGACATCACTATTGGAAGTCTTCATTGCCAGCCTGTTAAACTGTTATAAATCTTAGAGACGCTGGGATAGATTAAATACCTTCTCAATTTGAAACGAGTCTGTGGAAGGTGGTTTTACCAAGTCTTCCTGTTTCTGGGCTTCCTTTCCACATGTCAGGCTAATGGTATTTGAGCCACAACAAGCTGACATGTCTTGGAATTATGTCAGCGTCCTAACTGAAGACAAACTTTTAATTAAAATATAATATGTATGCTTTGCTTAATTTAACAGTGAAATCTAGCAAGGGCTTCTGGCTATGGTCAAGTGAGGTTAACAAATCTCCTTGAAAATCATATGTAAAACTGACTAAAACAACAAAACTAAAGCCATTTCAACCCTCAGGAAATGTCCACAGGCATACAGTAATCTAAGAAGTGTTTGTGCTTGAAAAACTGCTGACTTCAGGAAACAACATTGGTGCTCTTGCCTGGAGCTGATCCCATTCCTCACCCACCTCCCAATATCCAGCTCCATGGGCATGAAAGTTCTTCTAAGATAGAATGGCCCATTAGGACTAGCAGTAAAATTACAAAGTGTAAGGAGCTGAGTTAATCTGGGGTGGGAAGTGATATGAATGTGAGCTGACAAGCTGTATGGTGTGCAAGCAGAAAGGCCAGGGGTTCTACTGTTCTGTGGTTGTGGTTATGGCTGCAGCAAGCATGTGCTTGGCTGAAGCTGTGTGCATGCTTAGCAGAGACCTAAAAGAGCCCAAGCCAGCCAAACACTGCTAGTCGACTCTGAGGCCATACACATAAGCAGAGCAAACATGAAGGGCCTCACAAAATGCATAAGCTGAGTAAGACTCAAAATTGCCTAAAATATGAATGTGCTACCCAATACATACAACATAATGATTTGGCAAAGGATGGAAGTCTTAATCAAAGCACTTGACCACAATCCCTATCTAATCATGGCTACCACTAAGCTATGTAGACATGAGGTGATCCCCAGGAAGCTAGGCTGAAAAATAAATAATTAAAAAAGAAAACAGGAGAGTCATGAGCAGGCACAAACAATAGAGGAGATAATGTCACACATTCAGCCTAAGCAACATTCTCAGCACACAAACAGCAATGAGAGCAACCCTTTGGGGACAATTCACAATCTAGAGTTGCTGCAATATATTTGCAACAAAATATTTTTTCAATAATAAATTAGCAAGACTGGTAAAGAATCACAAAAGTATGTCTATTATAAGGGGAAAACTCCCACAACTCAATTCAAGCCGTCCTTGAGTGTGACCAGACATTTTCTGTAGCAAAGACTTCAGTGCAGCTATTACAAATATATTCAAAAAACCACACAAAACCAGGTTAGAGAGATAAAGGAAAATATGACAACAATAAATCTACAAATAGAGATCTAAAGAAGGAGACAGAAATTACAAAAAAGAACAGATATTTTTTAAAAATCTGCAATAGAAAAGCATTACAGCTGCAGTGAACTATTCACTAGGGGGCTTTAAGGGAATATTCCAGTTGGCAGAAGAAACAATCTCCATACAAGGGAACTTCCTCATTCACAGATTCCTTATTCACAGATAAAGAACATCTGTGAAAACCCACAGCTGACATCATACTTAATGTTGAAAGACTGAACACTTTAACCCAAAGACCAGGAACAAGATAGGGATGTCTGCTCTTGACACTTCTATTTAACATCGTACTAAAGTTTCTAAGATGTACAACAAGAAAAAAATTTAAAATATCTAACAGATTGCAAAGGAAAAGTTAAAATATTTTAATCCACAGATGACATGATCCTGTATGTGGATAATTCCATGGAATCTACATGCGCACAAAACCCAAACTAGAACCCATAAACATGTTTAGCTTTGACACAAGGTGCACATTTGATATACAAAGTATCAGTTGCATTTCTATATACTAGCATGAATAACTTGAAAATGAAATTAAGGAAACAATTCTACTTACAGCAAAACCAAAAAGAATAAAACATTTAGGAATATCATTAACAAAAGAAGATCAAAACTTGCACACTGAAAATTACAAAACAACACAGAGAAAAATTAAACAATATCTAAAGAAATGCAGAGAGGGTCCAAACAAGCTCCTCCTAATATTGACATGAAAACAAAAAGCCCTAGAAAGACAAAATAATTTTGAAAAAGAACAAAGTTGGAAGACTCATGGTCACCTCACAGAAGCAGTGGGGGGAGGAATGAGCCCAAAATTTGATTTGGATGATGATATTGATAATGCTGCACACACAGAGGGTATGGAAAACTTTTATCACTGACACATGAGGTCCTGGGGGCAACAGAGCAGGCCTTTCAAGCAAGGTCTTACTGCACCTGATTTCAAAACTTAGAAAAGAATCAAGTTACAGTAATAAGGCCAGTGTGGTACTGGTGCTAAGAAAGCATACAGGTCAGCAGAAGAGAATTGAGTCAAGAAATAAACCCATAAAATGGTATAGCAACTTTGGAGAACACTCTGGCAATAACATAAAAAGTTAAACAAAAACTCACCAAAACACCCAGCAAATCCTCCCCTAGGAATCTAAGAAAAAATAATGCAAATGTCCCCACAAAGACATGTATGTAAATATTCACATCAGAATTACTCATAATAGCCAAAAATTGGCAACAATTCAAATGTCCATCCATAAACAAAACACTGTATATCCATAAAATGGAATAGTATCTAGTCATATAAAGGAAGGAACTACTTATACGTGGTATACCATAAATGACCATCAAGAACATTATACTAAGTAAAAGAAGCTACATGCAAAAAATGACATATTCTGTGATTATATTTATATTAATTGTCCATTGTCCAAGTGCAAATTTTCAAGACAGAAAGCAGATTGGTGGACAATTAATTGCATGGTTTCTGGTAAATATGTACTTTTTAAATCAACATGGCAGTATAATTTTGGAGCACTTTTATCACCCATAAATGTTTCTGAATTTGCAGCTAGTCCTTGCTCCTACTTCTTAGTGGAAAATTTGCTTCTCCCTCTCCCTCTGCCCCTTCCCTCCGCTTGTGTGCACTCTCTCTTTCTTTCTCTCTCTCTCTCTCTCGATCTCTATCTCAAATAAATAAAAATCTTAGTTAAAAAATTCAGAGGCAGGAAGCCAATGGATTCAGAACTGGAAAGCATGATGAATAATGCCTAGGAATGTTAATACTTATTTGAGTTTCTGCTGGCTAATTCATATCTGTATTTCATCTAACTCTATGCTTTTATGTTTTATACTGCTTTTAGATCCAACCCGAATAGTTCAGAGTATCAGATTACTCGGAGTTCCCCTGATTCGCTGTCCCATTGCTGTGCCTCTGATCACTCACATGAGTCTTTCTGCCTGGAATCTGCTCTACTATCGTGTGTGTGTGTGTGTGTGTGTGTGTGTGTGTGTGTGTGTGTGTGTGTGTGATTACTTACTGAGCTCGATGCTGGGAATAAAATAATGTAGTCTCTAACTCAGTCTGCAATCCCAGTAGAAACAGGCCAGGTCAGAGCTGAGGGCAGTGCAGCCAGCAGAGATGACAGGGTTGGGGGAAAGTCCCTGAGGAAATGCAGAGAACACCCTCCCCAGCAGCCAGCAGGTGGGGGTGCGGTGGGAGAAGCCTTCTCTCCTGTGAGTGGAGAGTAGGAATGCAGAGCAACAGTGTGAAGGGTAGGAAAGTAAGCCAAGCAATGGCTTGAGGGTTTGGGCACGCAATGTTTTCAGCAAAGCTACGAAGGGAACACAGGGAGACAGTACTGGGAGGTCGGACAACTGGTGAGGTCAAACTGGTGCTTGCTGCCAGGCTAAGGACCATGACTTCCTTAATCCCTTCCGCTAGTGAAGGCTTTTGGGCAGAAGATGTGATCAATGCTGCATTTCCATTAATACTGAAAGTCCACAGATGGATTAGCTGTGAGCGTGGACTCCAGCACTGAGCCAGGGTTAAAATCCTATCTCTACCTTTTACTTTTCCAGGGACCCTGCACAAATTATTTCCCCCCTCTGTGCCTCAATCTGTTCATCTCTGAAACAGGAATAATGAGACTTTCACCTCCTAGAGTGGGTTGAGGAACCCAGGGAGCAATGCAAGTGCTCTATGTCACATGGCTCTCTGGTCGGGCTGGGAGAGGCTGACTGAGGCAGGGACACAGGAGGCTGGTGCAGGAACCACAGCAGGAAAGGCTGAATGTGGAGGAGACAGGAGGTGGTACAATGCATGAGACCCTGGAGGCAGGAATACAGAGGATGGAAATGGCAGGGGGAGCGATTGGATGGGAGCCCTGAAAAGGGCAGGTCCCCAGGGAGGCTCTGATCTCTGTCATGGGCAACTGGGTGAACTGAGATCCCTCCTCACACAGGGGGGTCCTGGAGGACGGTCAGGTGAAGGGGTGCCAGGGAATAAGAGAGCATCAAGACCCTTCCCCTGCTCTGCCTGTCTTCTGAGATGCACATCGCACGTCACAGGGTCTGTGGCCCTCGGGTACATTGACCTTACACTTTGGGTCTCACCACGGGTCCCACAGCAAGACCACGACTCAATTACTGTCGTATCCTCGGTGTCTGCTGCGTTCAATGTCTGCTCAGTGTTTTGAGAGCAGAGGGAGCAGAGAGGGAGGGAGGGCCAAGCTATTGAGTGATGAATGAAAACACAAATGATAATCACATTTTTTTATCTGTTTCAGATTGAGGAGAATAAAACTCAGCAAAAAGAGATATTTTGAAATCTCTTGACCAAAAACTGTTTTGTTAATAAATTATGAACCAGTGCTACAAGCACAAATTCCAACTAGTCTTAAAAATTACCTTTTACTCATTTGATTCCTTGACTCAGTATTTGGTGTCTTCCCCTGGGGAAGTTGCAGAAAACAACTCATCAAAACCAAAGCACAAAGCAAATCAAAAGTCCCAGTCAGGTGGGACAAATGGCCTAAAGTATGCATTTTGGTAGAGAAATGTCAATTGTAAAGCATAGTAAACAATAGTCTTTTATGAATGTAGAAAGCATTATTAAGATGGAAAAATAGTTATTCAATAAAAAGTTACCCACAGAGAAGAAAGGAATTTAAAAAGCACAGAAAAGAGGAGGAAGCCTGATGTGGGAGCTCAGCACACTTGCATGTGAGGAGAGGGTCCATCACAGTGAGGCTCAGGGCCCCAGTGGGGATAACACTGTGAGAAGTTGGGAGGAGCACCCAGCCTAATGTGCTATACACCATGAAAATACAGGTCCTTGTAAATTATTTCATTCGTCCTGTATTCTTGAATTTGGTTGAATCACATAAGCATTCAAGCCTCAGTCACATTAATAGTTGATATGCTTTCAGCCAAGCTCAATTTGATGTTGACACACAACTACAGAAGCAACTTCCATTAGTTCTCTCTGCCGTTACTCCATGACAGGCTTTCATAGAACAGAGGGCTCACAAGAGAATAATTACCTTGATCTGACTCGGGTGTTTTAAAATTTACTCTTGAATAATAATTCTGTTCTTACAGATTTCTGCTCTGTAAATTAGAGTACCCAAAATAAAACCTTTTACACATTTATTTTCCTCTACTGTTCATTAAGGATATAATCATGGTTAACTTTTTCCAGGAGATAACAAATTTTTTCTTCTTAGGCAGGGCTGCCTGGTGGCTCAGTCGGTTAAGCATTTGCCTTTGGCTCAGGTCATGATCTTGGGGTCCAGGGATTGAGCCCCAGATTTGGCTCCCGGCTCAGAGTGGAGTCTGTTTCTCCCCCTCCCAATGCCCCTCTCCACCCCACTCATGCATGTCTGTCTCTCTCTAATAAATAAATAAAATCTTTTTTTTAAAAACCTTTTTTTCTTAGGCAGTGCAAACCAAGCCAGATGTGTGACAGAGCATAATCACAGCATGTCTTGAAATGGCCTGGGTCTCTGCATTGAGTCTTGATCATGTCACCAGCAAGAGGGTGGGGATGGCCCCTGGGCTTCCACTCAGGCCATCATGCAAAGAAAAATTCCAGCCCAATAATGAACCATGCAGCTCAGTCCATCATGGGGCTTCCTGGTCAGCATCTGGGGGTCTCAAAGCCCACAAGTGATGACAACCCCTGGCAAGGCTCAGGATCCCACAGCACTAGGAATCCCTCTGCTCCTCCCAGGAGGGTGGGGGAAGCCTGAGGTGACTGAGCATTTGTCTGGCTGGCTGTCTCGCTCCTCCCACCCTCCATGTTCCTCCCTCACTCACAACTCGTCCCACTCCAGGCACCACCTGTGCTGATGGTGGCCCCTCAAATCCACTGCCTGCCCTATGGAAGCCACGGGAGACCCTGGAGGGTCTCTGACTCCTAGAGTTGCTGTCTCAGCTCAGCCCGACTGGTTTCCATCTCTCTGTCCCTGAGGAACCAGGCTGTTCAGATACACAAAGTGCACAGGGTCCCAGGACTGTGATCCCAGGGACAGAGAGGTGCTGGCTGTTTCTGGTGTTGGAATGTGCTTTTCCCCAGGGCTCACGCTGTCTTCTAGGGAAGCCTGGTCTGACAGCTCGAGAGAGGAGCCACGTTCTCTCCCCATCCTCTCCTCCACTTGCTCTGGATTTCTGCTGGGCCCGCTGAAGGATGGAGACCCGAGATCCCCCTCACCCCCCGAGTGGGGCTCCGTTCCAATCAGCACTTCCAGGGTCTTCCTTCTAGCTCTGTCCCTACTCGCTCTCAGGACCCTAACCTGGGGAGACACTTACTGGTTCCTCTTCTGCCTCTTGAGGTGACACTTTTGAGATCCAGGAATCATGTCTCCATCCAGGCGAGGAGGCACGGAGTGATGGGGAGCACACAGCCGAAAGCCCCTGAGAGAAAAGCTGGAAAGACAGACGTGACCAGGAGAGGGAAATGCAGTTTCTGGGAGTTCACACTGGAGAACGAAGTTTCACCATTATAGATGGTACAGAATACATGGGAGGCTGGACCTGTGACAGGATCACTTTGGGAGTAAAAGGCACTGGTCACAGCTGTCGTCAGCTAACAGACACATAATCCAGCCTCATTCGAATTAGACATTTTACGTGGGGAAGACACCTGCCCCCAAAGACACCTGTCTGAGCCAGAAGCTCCCAATGCCTGGAAAAGCTCAGCCAGGCCCAGCTCCTGCCCACATCACTCTGTTTACGGCCCCTGAAGGCACACCGAGCCGACGTGGGCTTCTCCGTGGCGCCAGATCCCTCCCTGGCTACCGGTGCTCTCCCTCCTCCCAGGGTCTAGCAGGCTAGTGTGCTGGGAACCTAAGTTTTGTCCCCCACTAGGTGCAACTTGCAAAGGCCCTCTCCCCACAGAAGGGACCCCTGAAATGCAGAGGCGGGGCTCCCCCTAGTGGTTGGGAGCCCAGAGATCATCCCACAGGACCTTGTCCCTCATCCCCCAACTAGGGTTCCTAGCAACATGACACCTGCCCAGAGTGATGCCAACAGGAGCCTGACTGACAGAATGGGGTCAGGGGACATCGGTGTGAAGCTGTGTAAGTATTAACACAGCTGCAGAGTCAGTATTGGTTAGCAAATCACCCCCCGCCGCCCACATCCATTTACCTTTGAGGAGAGCCAAAGTGGACCAACATAACTGATCCTAATTTCTTCTAGGAAAGCAGGTTCAATGATTATCAAATTCGCTCACCTTTTTATTTTTTATTTTTAAAAGATTTTATTTATTTGAGAAAGAGAATGAGATAGAAAGCATGAGAGGGGGGAGGGTCAGAGGGAGAAGACTCCCCGCTGAGCAGGGAGCCCAAAGTGGGACTAGATCCCGGGACTCCAGGATCATGACCTGAGCCAAAGGCAGTCACTTAACCAACTGAGCCACCCGGGTGCCCTCGCTCACCTTTTTAAATGAGTCCTTGGTGAACACTGTCCAAAAGCCTGTCATTATCTGTTGGCTGACAATACTCATGTGTGCCTCATTGATTTTATTATTTTCATGGTTACAAAGTTGAGGTTAACGGTTAAAAGGGGCCTGGCCCCGTGCCTGACAGGAGTGGGTGCTCTGCATGTAGTGACTGAGTTTGAAATGCCAGGTCCACTCAATGAGAGGTGCGCACAGTAGAGAGAAGGCGGTAGGGGTTCTAATCCCACCTCAGCTGCTCATGGTCCTATCATATTGAATGAGTCTCCTGCTTTTGGGAAGCTGTTTTCTCATCTTTAAAGATGAGGAATAATGAGGTTTCTGGAAGGAAAGCTTTCCTGTTAGGGAAAGACCTTCCTTCCCCTTTGGTCCTGCTAGCTGGACTTAGCAATCAAATTGATATGAGACAGATTAACAGAAGAAAATCAAATTTAATAGAAATATGTATGGGGAGTTCACATAGGCATGGAAATTCTAAGACAACGAGGCAGTAGGAAGTTTATATGAGCTAAGGAGAGGGGCAGGGTCTGAGAACACAAAAGGGCCAGAAGGAGGAAGGTGAGAGGAGGTGTTTGGAAGAACAAGGTTGCCCAATTAGGCAGATGAGGGATTAGGCAATTAGGCAAAGGGGAGTCTTTGTTAGTAGTTTTCTTGCTGCCACAGGCTCTCCTTTCCAGTGTAAATTTCTGCAGTTTAGGGGGAGGCAGAAGCTTTTCCTGCATCTGCTGGGTTTTGATTATTTTAACTCAAAATAATCTTCATGCCAAAGTGGCCCTTCAGGGGAAGGGTGCCTTGGGTCCCCGCACTTTTCATTTGTAATTGACTAACCTTCTGTGATTCCATAGCAAAGTGTGATTCCCCAGCATGCTACTTAGACATGGTTTTAATAATGGGATTAGTCATCTAACAAAAGACAAATGATTTTTTTAACTTTTTTCAACACAAAGTGTTAAAAAGGTATAGGTTGAAGTTAAAAGAAAGAATATGTTATGCACAGTTTTCTCATCAAAATATATAGATGGCTTTCCTCTTTTGGGTTTTCTAAGCCTCTCCAGTTCACTACGCGTTGACTTTGAGCCCACTGGGGAGTACAGAAATACTCTCCACAAGTGGATGGACAAGACAGTAAAGGACATCCAGGTCAATCATAGTGACTGAATTAAGACGTTGTTTTGACTACATTGTTTGCTGAATTGGGGTGGGTTAATTTCCTCTTAATTCTTTTACAGATTTTATACATTTTCAGAAAAGGGACTACAAGAATTTTTAGAATTAAAATATTATTTAACAAAGCCTTTCTTGTTTTTCAATAATAATAAAAATACAACTTGAAAACCTCAAAAGGAGGGAGGCGGAGCAAGATGGCAGAGGAGTAGGAGACCTAGATTTCGTCTGGTCTCAGGAATTCAGCTGAATAGGGATCAAACCATTCTGAACACCTACGAACTCAACAGGAGATCGAACAGGAGAGTAGCAACAACTCTCTGAACAGAGAAGCGACCACTTACTGGAAGGTAGGGCGTGCGGAGAAGTGAATCCGAGGCGATATTCGGGAGGATAGACGGCGGGGGAGGGGCCTCCGTCGGCCGCTTCTGGCAAGTGATAGAGCCCCGGAGCACAAAATCGGACCTTTTAGAAGTTGGCTTGGCGGAGGGACGTCGCTGCAGTGGCTAAGCGGGGGGTAGAATCCTCCCGGGACAGTGTGGTCTCAGGACCCTTGGGGTCACAGAGAGACCGAGGGTGCCTGAGTGCGCCAGAGCTCCCAGGTATCAGAGCGGGGAAGCCGGCTGCAGAACGGAGCAGAGTCGCGGGCTCTCAGCTCGGGGTTGCCATAAACTGTGATCTGCGGCCCAGTCAGGACACGGCTCCCCCAGCAGGGACCCAACAAGCAGCAGATCCGGGGAGACTCCCCTTCCTTCCCGGGGAGGAGCGGTGCGGGAACGCACTGCAGGGATCTGCTGGGTTTGGAGACTTCGCGCGGGGTCATGTACCAGAGATAGCAACGCTCGATCACAGGCCGGGTGAGCACGGAGTGCGGCCGGAGACCGGGGACACGGAAGTGACTGCTTTTCTCTGGGGGCACACTGAGGAGTGGGGCCCCGAGTTCTCAGCTCCTCCGAGTGGAGATTGGGAGGCCACCATTTCTGCCCTGGTCCTCCAAAGCTGTACCGAGAGCTTGCAGGGAACAAAAGCTCCTGAGAGCAAACCGGAGCAGCTTCCTTAGCCTGGACCGACAAGGGCGGGGCAATTCCGCCTCCGGCAAAGACGTTTGGAAACCACAGCAACAGGCCCCTCCCCCAGAAGATCAACACAAACAGCCAGCAAGCCAAGACCAAGTTGATCGATCAAGGAGAATAGGAGAACTCCAGCGCTAGGGAATACTGCACAGATTCATGGCTTTTTTTTTTTTTTTTTTAACCATGATTCATTATTTCATCAAAGTTAATTTTTGTTGACTTTTTTTTATTTTTCTTTTTCCCTTTTTCAACCAACATCTTATCAATCCCATTTTTAAAAAAAAAAAAAACATTTTCTATTTTTCATTTTTAGTCATATTTTATCCCTTCATAGTAGTTACCCTTATTTTTGGCATATATATGTAAGTTGTTCTCTCTTTAAAATTTTGAGGTACAGTTTCTTCTAACAGATCAAAATATACCCTAAATCACTAGTGTATGGCTTTGTTCTAGTCTCCTGCCTGATCACATTCTCTCCCTTTTTCCTTTTTTTTTTTTCTTAAATCTTCTTTCTTTTTTCAAACAACTTATCTTACCAAGTCCTTTTATAAAATCTTTTATAATTTTCATCTGTACAGTCATCTTCCATCCCTTTATTGTATCAACCCTTATTTTGTACATATATGTCTTTCTTCCTTTAAAATTTTAGGAGGCACTTTTTTCTAACAGACCAAAATATGCCCAAAATCTAGTGTGTGGCACTGATCTATGCACTAGCCTGATCATATTTGATCATATTCTGCCTTTTTTGTATTGTTTTGTTTTTGTTTTTATCTTTTTTTTTCTTTTTCTCTTTCTTTTTTCTTTCTTTCCCTTTCTTTTCCCCTGGTTTCAGGTCTTTTCTGATTTGTATACAGTATATTTGCTGGGGACGTTGTAAACCTGTTAGCATTTTGTTCTCTCATTCATCTATTCTCCTCTGGACAAAATGACAAGACGAAAGAAATCACCTCAGCAAAAAGAACAAGAGGTAGTACCGTCAGCCAGGGACCTACTCAATACGGACATTAGTACGATGTCGGACCTAGAGTTCAGAATCATGACTTTAAAGATACTAGCTGGGCTTGAAAAAAGCGTGGAAGTTATTAGAGAAACCCTTTCTGGAGAAATAAAAGAACTAAAATCTAACCAAATCGAAATCAAAAAGGCTATTGATGAGGTGCAATCAAAAATGGGGGCACTAAATGCTAGGATAAATGAGGCAGAAGAGAGAATCAGCGATATAGAAGACCAAATGATGGAAAATAAAGAGGCTGAGAAAAAGAGAGAGAAACTACTACAGGATCACGAGGGCAGAATTCGAGAGATAAGTGATACGATAAGACGAAACAACATTAGAATAATTGGGATCCCAGAAGAAGAAGAGAGAGAGAGAGGGGCAGAAGGTATATTGGAGCAAATTATAACAGAGAACTTCCCTAATGTGAGGAAGGAAACAGGCATTAAAATCCAGGAGGCACAGAGAACCCCTCTCAAAATCAATAATAATAGGTCAACACCCCGACATCTAATAGTAAAACTTACGAGTCTCAGCGACAAAGAGAAAATCCTGAAAGCAGCTCGGGAGAGGAGATATGTAACCTACAATGGTAGAAACATTAGATTGGCAACAGACCTATCCACAGAGACCTGGCAGGCCAGAAAGGACTGGCAAGATATCTTCAGAGCACTAAACGAGAAAAATATGCAGCCAAGAATACTATATCCAGCTAGGCTATCATTGAAAATAGAAGGAGAGATAAAAAGCTTCCAGAACAAACAAAAACTAAAGGAATTTGCAAACACGAAACCAGCCCTCCAAGAAATATTGAGAGGGGTCCTCTAAGCAAAGAGAGAACCTAAAAGCAGCAAAGAGCAGAAACGAACACAGACAACAGACAGTTAACAGTCACCTTACAGGTAATACAATGGCACTAAATTCATACCTTTCAATAGTTACCCTGAATGGAAATGGGCTAAATGCCCCAATCAAAAGACACAGGCTATCAGATTGGATTAAAAAACAAGACCCATCGATATGCTGTCTGCAAGAGACTCATTTTACACCCAAAGACACCCCCAGATTGAAAGTGAGGGGGTGGAAAACCATTTACCATGCTAATGGACACCAAAAGAAAGCTGGGGTGGCAATCCTTATATCAGACAAACTAGATTTTAAAACAAAGACTGTAATAAGAGATGAGGAAGGACACTATATCCTACTTAAAGGGTCTATCCAACAAGAAGATCTAACAACTGTAAATATCTATGCCCCGAACATGGGACCAGCCAATTATATAAGGCAATTAATAACAAGAGCAAAGAAACACATTGACAACAATACAATAATAGTGGGGGACTTTAACACCCCTCTGACTGAAATGGACAGATCATCTAAGCAAAAGATCAACAAGGAAATAAAGACTTTAAATGACACACTGGAACAAATGGACTTCACAGACATATTCAGAACATTCCATCCCAAAGCAAAGGAATACACATTCTTCTCTAGTGCCCATGGAACATTCTCCAGAATTGATCACATCCTAGGTCAAAAATCAGGTCTCAATCGGTACCAAAAGATTGGGATCATTCCCTGCATATTTTCAGACCACAATGCTTTGAAACTAGAACTCAACCACAAGAGGAAAGTTGGAAAGAACTCAAATACATGGAGGCTAAAGAGCATCCTACTAAAGAATGAATGGGTCAACCAAGAAATTAAAGAAGAATTTAAAAAATTCATGGAAACCAATGAAAATGAAAACACAACTGTTCAAAATCTTTGGGATACCGCAAAGGCAGTCCTGAGAGGAAAGTATATAGCAATACAAGCCTTTCTCAAGAAACAAGAAAGGTCTCAAATACACAACCTAACCCTACACCGAAAGGAGCTGGAGAAAGAACAGCAAATAAAGCCTAAACCCAGCAGGAGAAGAGAAATCATAAAGATCAGAGCAGAAATCAATGAACTAGAAACCAAAAGAACAGTAGAACAGATCAACGAAACTAGGAGCTGGTTCTTTGAAAGAATTAACAAGATTGATAAACCCCTGGCCAGACTGATCAAAAAGAAAAGAGCAATGACCCAAATCAACAAAATCATGAATGAAAGAGGAGAGATCACAAGCAACACCAAAGAAATACAAACAATTATAAGAACATATTATGAGCAACTCTATGCCAGCAAATTAGATAACCTGGAAGAAATGGGTGCATTCCTAGAGATGTATCAACTACCAAAATTGAACCAGGAAGAAATAGAAAACCTGAACAGACCTATAACCACTAAGGAAATTGAAACAGTCATCAAAAATCTCCCAAGAAACAAAAGCCCAGGGCCAGATGGCTTCCCAGGGGAATTCTATCAGACATTTCAAGAAGAATTAATACCTATTCTCCTGAAACTGTTCCAAAAAATAGAAATGGAAGGGAAACTTCCAAACTCATTTTATGAGGCCAGCATTACCTTGATCCCAAAACAGACAAAGACCCCATCAAAAAAGAGAATTACAGACCAATATCCTTGATGAACATGGATGCAAAAATTCTCACCAAAATACTAGCCAATAGGATCCAACAGTACATTAAAAGGATTATTCACCACGACCAAGTGGGATTTATCCCTGGGCTGCAAGGCTGGTTCGACATCCGCAAATCAATCAACGTGATACAATACATTAACAAAAGAAAGAACAAGAATCATATGATCCTCTCAATAGATGCAGAAAAAGCATTTGACAAAGTACAGCATCCTTTCTTGATCAAAACTCTTCAGAGTATAGGGATAGAGGGTACATACCTCAATATCATAAAAGCCATCTATGAAAAACCTACAGCGAATATCATTCTCAATGGGGAAAGGCTGAGAGCTTTTCCCCTAAGGTCAGGAACGCAGCAGGGATGTCCACTCTCACCACTGCTATTCAACATAGTATTAGAAGTCCTAGCCACAGCAATTAGAAAACAAAAAGAAATCAAAGGCATCCAAATCGGCAAAAAGGAAGTCAAACTCTCACTCTTTGCAGATGATATGATACTGTATGTGGAAAACCCAAAAGACTCCACCCCAAAACTGCTAGAACTCATACAGGAATTCAGTCAAGTAGCAGGATATAAAATCAATGCACAGAAATCAGTGGCATTCCTATACACCAACAACAAGACAGAAGAGAGACAAATCAAGGAGTCGATCCCATTTACAATTGCACCCAAAACCATAAGATACCTAGGAATAAATCTAACCAAAGAGGCAAAGGATCTGTACTCAGAAAATTATAAAATACTCATGAAAGAAATTGAAGAAGACACAAAGAAATGGAAAAACGTTCCATGCTCATGGATTGGAAGAATCAACATTGTGAAGATGTCAATGCTACCTAGAGCAATCTACACATTCAATGCAATCCCTATCAAAATACCATCCACTTTTTTCAAAGAAATGGAACAAATAATCCTAAAATTTGTATGGAACCAGAAGAGACCCAGAATAGCCAGAGGAATACTGAAAAAGAAAAGCAAAGCTGGCGGCATCACAATTCCGGACTTCCAGCTCTATTACAAAGCTGTCATCATCAAGACAGTATGGTACTGGCACAAAAACAGACACATCGATCAATGGAACAGAATCGAGAGCCCAGAAATGGACCCTCAACTCTATGGTCAACTTATCTTTGACAAAGCAGGAAAGAATGTCCAATGGAAAAGAGACAGTCTCTTCAACAAATGGTGTTGGGAAAATTGGACAGCCACATGCAGAAGAATGAAACTGGACCATTTCCTTACACCACACACAAAAATAGACTCCAAATGGTTGAAAGACCTCAATGTGAGACAGGAGTCCATCCAAATCCTAAAGGAGAACACAGGTAGCAACCTTTTCGACCTTAGCCGCAGCAACTTCTTCCTAGAAACATCGCCAAAGGCACGGGAAGCCAGGGCAAAAATGAACTATTGGGATTTCATCAAGATAAAAAGCTTTTGCACAGCAAAAGAAACCGTCCACAAAACCAAAAGACAACCGACAGAATGGGAGAAAATATTTGCAAATGACATATCAGATAAAGGGCTAGTATCCAAAATCGATAAAGAACTTATCAAACTCAACACCCAAAGAACAAATAATCCAATCAAGAAATGGGCAGAAGACATGAACAGACATTTCTCCAAAGAAGACATCCAAATGGCCAACAGGCACATGAAAAAGTGCTCAACATCGCTCGGCATCAGGGAAATCCAAATCAAAACCTCAATGAGATACCACCTCACACCCGTTAGAATGGCTAAAATTAACAAGTCAGGGAACGACAGATGTTGGCGGGGATGTGGAGAAAGGGGAACCCTCCTACACTGTTGGTGGGAATGCAAGCTGGTGCAACCCCTCTGGAAAACAGTATGGAGGTTCCTCAAACAGTTGAAATTAGAGCTACCGTTCGATCCAGCAATTGCACTACTGGGTATTTACCACAAAGATACAAATGTAGGGACCCGAAGGGGTACGTGTACCCCAATGTTTATAGCAGCAATGTCCACCATAGCCAAACTGTGGAAAGAGCCAAGATGCCCATCGACAGATGAATGGCTAAAGAAGAAGTGGTATATATACACAATGGAATAGTACGCAGCCATCAAAAGGAATGAGATCTTGCCATTTGCAACGACGTGGATGGAAGTGGAGGGTGTTATGCTGAGTGAAATAAGTCAATCAGAGAAAGACATGTATCACATGACCTCACTGATATGAGGAATTCTTAATCTTAGGAAAGAAACTGAGTGTTACTGGAGTGGTTGGGGTTGGGAGGGATGGGGTGGCTGGGTGATAGACATTGGGGAGGGTATGTGCTACAGTGAGCGTTGTGCATTGTGCAAGACTGCTGAATCACAGTTCTGTAGTTCTGAAACAAATAACACAACATATTTTAAGAAAAAAGAAAAAGAAGAAGATAACAGGAGAGGAAGAAAAGGGGAGTATGTCAGAGGGGGAGATGAACCATGAGAGATGATGGACTCTGAAAAACAAACTGAGGGTTCTAGAGGGGAGGGGGGTAGGGGGATGGGTTAGCCTGGTGATGGGTATTGAGGAGGGCACGTTCTGCATGGAGCACTGGGTGTTATGAACAAACAATGAATCATGGAACACTGCACCAAAAACTAATGATGTAATATATGGTGATTAACATAACAATAAAAAAATTAAAAAAAAAAAGAAAAAAAAAGAAAACCTCAAAAGGACATATTATTGCCAGGCACAGAATGTCCTTCATGTTCGTTATAATGTTTAGTGTGATAATGCAATTTAACTTTCTGAAAGATATTTTTTATGGCAATTATAGAAACTTGGACATGAAAAAATTAAATAACTCAGCCACAATCCAAAGGGGTAAGTAGTATAGGAGGGTCTCTATTTTCATAGGTCATTACTAATATTCACAAACATTTTTTAAGGACCTGATAAATTTTGAAAACATGAAGTTAACTAAATGGGTTAAGTGGTAGAGGAGGGTGTTTAATTGTTTCTGGCAATTAAAAATATTCTCATAGATTATTAAAGACTTGCAGTATTGATCACAATAAGTTAACCAAAGAAAGAGAATAAAAAATCAAATATGCAAGTATCACTTAAAAATGTATATTTGCATATAAAATTGCAAGCATTCCTATTTATATCTTTAAATATGTAGTGGTGCACTTAGGTGGCTTAGTCAGTTAAGCGTTGAACTCTTGGTTTTGGCTCAGATCTTGATATCAGGGTCCTGAGCTTGAGCCCAGCCTCTAGCTCTGAGCTCAGCATGGAGTATGCTTGGAATTCTCTCTCTCCCTGTCCCTATGCCCCTCCCCCATCCATTCTCTTCCCCTCTCTCTTTCAAATAAATATATGAATAAATGTTTAAAAAATTATAAATATGTACAGAAAATTCAAAGTAAAAGTAAATGATGGATGCCTTGTGCTGTCATTTTTATATTTCATTTCTCTCAGATTGTCTTTAAGGAAGCACGTTTCTATATGTACTCTGTTATGTACCGGGTCTGTGTCTTGGCATGAGTCACTACTCTTTGCCACAGTCCTCATTTATGAAATGGAGATTAATCAAACAGCTCTCTCATGAGGCTGCAGAAAGTATTAAATAAAATAATGCAAGAAACATTTAGAACACTGCCTGACACATTGCAAGTCCACAACGGACATTGGATGTATATTAACTGTAAAGTTTATCATTACTTATTACACATAACATTACTTTGAAAATGATCCTGTATGAGACATCATGATCCTGAGACAGTTGTAAGCCCCAGGAGAGTAAAAGCTGGTTTCCAGAGACGGCTCTGACCCATGTATCCCCAGCAATTGCAGCCTTAGTCCCTTCTTGGAGGCACCCAGAATATAAATGAAAATTGATTTCTCTGAGTCTTAATCTGCCTGGTGACATCTCAGTTAACTTTAAAAATGCTTGTGCACAAGGCATATTCAATAACATCGATAAGATAGTTCACTGTCTGTTGTTCTGCTATGCTGAGTTACAGAAGAGTTAAAGTCAGGTTTTGCATCCCAGTCCCAGATCAATAGCAAATCAGACACAGACAGACATAAGGGCTGAACGCTGCAGGCCTGTCCTCATGTTTCTGAGTAATGTTTCTGCAGTATGGGATCCCAGGGGGAAATGGCTGATGGGTGTGGGAATCATCCTGTCCTGCCCCAGAAGGACACATTCATACCAGGAATTTCTTTCCAGATTTCCAGATTGGGAGCCCTCGCACCCCATCTGCCTAGCACAGGAAGCCCCAAACTGCTCAGACCTGTGGCTGATCATGAACAACCCCAGGGAACTACCTAAGCCACCACTTCTTCTGAGAAAACCAAACCAGCCCCGCCCTCCAGCCACTGACATGACAAGTCCTGCTACCAGGCACCTCACTTCTTACCTTGTCACTGGGGAGCCAGCCAGGCCAACAGGATGCCACTCCTGAAAGCAGTCATCTTCTCCTGCCTCTGGGCCTGTGAGTTGTCCCCCAGTCACCTCAGTCTATAGGAGAGACTCAAGAAATTCTTTATTGTTGCCTTTTCCCATATCATTTGTTCATGGGAATTTCTCTTCTTTGCTTGCAGTTGGCCTTGGGCAGGTGAAATTGGAGCAACCTGAAATATCAATTTCCAGAGCAAGAGATAAGAGTGCCCACATATCATGCAAGGTGTTCACTCAGGACTTTAAAAATAAAGTAATACATTGGTACCGGCAGAAACCAGATCAGGAGATAGAACATCTAACATATATCCAGGAAAGCTCTGTTCAAGTTTCTTTAGGTGGGAAGAAAAACAAACTTGAAGCAAGTAAAAATGCTCATACTTCCACTTCAACCTTGAATGTAAATTTCTTAGAGCAAGAAGACGAGGCCATGTACTACTGTGCCTGCTGGAGTAGATCCACAGCATCAGCGTTACCAAGAGAAGCTGCACAAGAACCATCTTCAGGTCTGACCCACCCCATCCTTCTCAATATGGGCAACCACAGAAGCTGCACACCTGGGTGCCAAGCCTGTCTCTTGCTCGGCAGTATTTCCTGAACTCTGCAGGAAGATATTGTAGATTCTGCTCACTCAGTGAACCCTGAATGATACCAGCAAAGATGGTACAAATAGAAGCATTTTGATGCTATTTCCCACAAAATTCAGTTGTCTGGGAACTCTGAAAATACAGGATGGATGGCTCAGAGAAAAATCCATTTATCTGTTAATTCACTGCAGAGAAAAGGATTTTTAGTACTTGAATGGTTCAGAATGAAGAAAGGAAGAGGTCTATACTTTATATAAATATTTCTTGTTATTACTATTTTCTGATTTTATTCATGGGCATTACAATTCTTCAGAAGTGCAATGATCTCTCAAAAGTAAATATTATATGTCTTTTATTAGTGTCTGAGGCCATTCTGAAGGAATCTCACCATTAATTCCTGAAGTAAACAATCAGCTATTTGGGGACACAGGAGAGACTGCTGTATAAATCCTGTATCCCAGAGGTAGAAACAGCACCTCACTCCACATTCAGGGATCAATACTGGGATAAAACCAGGAGTGCTCTATTGGAACAAACCCCTAAACATATCAGGTGCCTCCATCATGGTGGATATGACTTTGACTTTGCTCTCCAGGGTTCTGCAAAGAAAACTAAAGATCCTGAATAAGTTTCAGATGGTTAAAAAGAAAGATAATACACGCTCCCTATACCTCTAAAGAAAAGAAAGGCAATGTCCCTCACAAATCAATAAAACAAAAAATAATTATTGAGAATTGAATCTTATGATTAGTAACTGGATGGTTGTGAGTTTTCAAGAAATAGGGAAATACACAGTGTAGTGTGTGAAACTACAAAATCTCCTCTCTCACCTCCTTAGAGTCCACTTTCAAACCTTGAGTAAAAACGTTTACTTCACAAAAATTGGGTACCTTTGGTAACAGGGATATCTGACCACATAATTGCCATGCCTGCCATTTACCTCTGGTTCCTGAGATCATGACAGCACTTTCATTCCCTGTTTCTCATTCTAAGAATCAGGTGGTGCTATCTAATGCAGAGATGCTATGGAAGCAGAATGAATTCCTCCCAGCAGTGACAGCCCCTTCCCAAGGGCAAACTCAGGGTCTGGTGTCCCACACCTTGTCCATCGTGATTCCTGACTGTGGTGAGACGTCAGCAGGAGGAACCTGAGGGTCTGGTCTCAAAAGGGCCTCACCTGTCCCCTAACAAGTCTACAGAAACAAAGGTAAGAAGACCCCTGAATGGAATATAGAGTCAGAGAACACGAACCTTTTCCAGAAAGAAGGGAATGAAAAGAGGAATTAAGCTTCTCACCCTATCTGTGCTAAATACAGATTACTTCATTTGATACTCAAAAGAACAGTGCAGAATTCGATTAACGTGGCTACCTGGAGATGGATCTCAAGAGATGGAGCCACCCTGACCTTTCAACACACAACAATCTTGAAACACAGCAGTGATGAGCAGTAGGGAAAAGGGCACCTTATCTATGAGGCTTTGAAGTGACAGAATACTATGTAACTGTTAAAAATATGTTTTTTGAAGAACTATAAGTAAAATTTACAACTTTACTGAAGTCCAAACCAAGTCTCCCCTGATTGGACCTTGGCGGGCCTTACTAAGGTGTGCATATTAACCTCCAAAGGGGCCCAGAGCATGGAGCCCCAAGAGAGGACTTGATCAAGATAGAGGGCAAAGGTAGAGTTAGTTTTCAGCGCTCCTGCCATCAATATTTTTGGGTTTTTACATTTAATAACAGATTGTTTACATAACAATTTAAAATATAGCTGTATAAAAAATTAAAACTGTATATATGACACTTCAAATGGTTATATATTTATATTTTCCATCCAATAGTATTACTACTTATACCTCCACAAAAAAGAAAACTGAAAAACTGTAACTAACCACTATGGCAATAGTGGGTACCATGGAATAGGAGGTCCACAAACTATATCCAAGCCCAGCAACCCCCAGTTTTGCAAATAAGGTTTTATTAAAACACAGCCTTGACCATATGCTTATAAATTGTAGAAAGCTGCCCTTGCTTTAAAATGGCAGAGCTGAATATTTGCAACAGAGACCCATAAACCCTAAAATATTGATCATTTCACCCTCTACAGAAGATATCTGTCAATCACTTCCCTAGAATGATATACTGTGGAGTGACATTTATTTTATTTTATGTTTCCCTATTTCTCAGGGTTTCCTCAATGACCCTTTGTTACATATCCACTCTCCCCATATTAACTATCTTACTCTGGATAAATCACTTACCATATCTTTGATTCATTTTCCTCATTTGGAAATGGAAAATATAAATATATTTACCTGGAGGAACTGCTGAGAGCAGTAACTTAAAGAATACATATAAAGTTCCTACACGTGCTTGGAGCATGTCCAATGCTCACTATATTGAGGCATTACATTGCTTATGGGTTATTATGGCATATTTGACCATAATAGAACAAAATATAAAACCCAAACCATAACTTATTATTTTTTTTTACTTCTTAACTTTAAATAATAGAATAGGGAAAATAGAAAACTTTTCCTCTCAGACATTTCTAATAGAACACCTGCTGCTGACATTCCTGGAACACAGCCATGCCTATGCATTTCCTAACTACCTCTGAAGGCTTTTGAGCTACAGTGGTGGAGGTGACAAATCATGACAGAGACCTTAGGGCCAAACAACCTATGTACAATATTTGTTATCTGACTCTGTACAGAAAAATGTTGGCAGCCCCTTCTGTACAAAAAAGAGTAAGGGAATGAGTTTGTAACTATGACTAAAATTCAAGATACAATAAGAAAATATTTTGATAAATGTTACTCCATGAAAATGAAAACAAAGCTTGCATGGCAAAAAGCAGCATAAGTTAAAACAAAAGGCAAATGACAATCCATGAGGAAATACTTGCAAGTTGTATAGCACATGATGATCACTTATCCTTAAAATAAAAATACTTTTTAAAAATGGAAGTAAATCATTTAAAATATCCTAGAGGAAAATGGCAAAAGACATGAAAAGCCAATTCATGAAGAGAAATAAAAACATAGATCTTAAATAGGTAAATAGATGCTCACCTTCACTTTTAATAAGATAAATATCAATTAAAAAAACTACATTGACATACCGTTTTTCATTCACGAGACTGAACAAAAGTAATACACTCTGTTGGGGAAGCTGTGGGAGGCACTCTTACACCTTGTTGGTAAGGATGCAAAATACAACCCTTTCGTGGGGGAATTTGGAAATATCTAACAACAGTTCATATGTATTTACCTTTCAAACTAGCAGAAATACTTTTAGGAATTTACTCTGAAGACACAATCTCTTTTTTTTTCTTTTGTTCTTACTGTTTTTGTTTTCTATCAGCAATTTTCAATGATTATTGCCTCTTTGGAAAACAGACATTTGGGTCAACTAATCTGAGAAAAACTTATAAAATATTAGATATCATAAAGCCTATATTCCAAGATTTCCAAGGGAACCCAGAAGATCAAATTGCCAGTACAGTGTTTCTACCTGAAGGTAGTTTCTACCTTCACAGCAGTGAAGCTCAGGAGAAAGCTGATGTTTTTGTAGGACCTCTAACCAGTGTGGTAACAGTCTGGATCCTGATGTTTGCACAGGGAACTAAGCTCATAGTAACTCCCCCAGGTGAGTAACTTTGTTTTGTTTAAACCTTGTGAATGAAAAACCGATAGATGCTTTTTAGAAAAAACAATGTAGGATTACCTCAGCATATGGACAGCAATTTTACAGTTACTGGTCACTATATCTGGAAAGAAAACTACTTTGTTTATTTACTTCCCTGCTTGCAAGCAGATTGTAATTCTACTTTTAGGAAATACACACACACAAAGATATATTCAGGACTGAAGTTAAAATTATTTTGAGAACTGTGTCTACAAACCATTGGTGTGAGTTATTGGTTCAACATGCTTTTCTTGTAGACAGTCTCTTACATAAGAAACACTTGATTAAGTACCTCTAATATTAATAAGGCTCCTTTCTTAATGAGTGGTGTTTCTTTCTCTAATAACTTTTGAAATTTATATGATTGTTTCTGTGTCATCTTTAAGAGAAGTGCAAAAAAATTAACTCTTACAGTAAATGACTATAGAATATTAATAATCCCACTTACTCTTATTACTGTAGCATCTTATAGGGGAGGTTGAGGCTAATCAAAATTTGTGCTATTGTTAGTGTTGTGATATTGCCTAGAGATGGTCCAGTTTGATGGATTTGTGAGCTAATTAAACCACTTCAGCTCCAGAGTCTGTATGGCTTTAAATTTTCGTTTGTTCATTTATTGTCTTTGCAAACATTTATTAAAGACAGTTTCTGTGCTTGATGCTACAGATAAAAAGGTGAACAAGACACAGTCTCAACACTCAAAAAGCTTCTAGTCTAGACAACAACTATTTTGGATTGTGGTCATTGGACCCCCTATTTTTTGACTTATGGGTGCCAGGGTCACAGAACATCTTGGATTCATGAGCTCTTTTGTTTTCTTAATTTATGTAATAGCTATTGCTTATAAAATCCATATATTTTGTTTGGTGGAAGAATTGGATAAAATTACCTGAAACCATCCCAGTAAAGAGAATAATAATATTAGCTAAGATTTATTGAGGTCCAGATATCATGTTTACTAGTTCCAGTGTATTATCTTATTTCTCAACAGCCCTATACAGAAAACCTTCTTATTCCATATCACAGATAAGGAAACTGAGGCTTGGAGAAGTTCAGTTATTTGCATAAATTTACATGGCTAGTTACTATGGTGAAGAGTGGGATCCAACAGAGTTTGTCCATTCCAAAATGCATGGTCTAGCCATTATGTGATATTAGAAACGTTAGGCCATATTTTCATATTCTGATACTTACTCTTCTGTAGCCTGACTTTTTAAGTAGACACATTGGCTGAATGCTTTATTAGTAGTAGCTCATAATTTGTATGACTCCTCGTGGAAAACAATGCTTCTGTTTTGAATCATGGCCTTAAAACTGCCTCTTTTTCCCACACAAGATCAAGTAAGTCATGTGGAATATACATTTATTAAATTCTCACAGTGTGATTCTCAGGGTATTTCTATAAAATGACAAGTCCTTCTGACACCATCCCATTCAGTCTTCTTTCTGTATTGGCATCAAATTTTCAGGAAATATGTAAGCTGGCAGAAGAACGGGAGCAGTTGTACTGCATGCAGGGCTCAGCTGCAGAACTCAGAGCTGCCTTTGCACTCCTGCTGGGACAGCTGCAGAGAGACCAAACCAAACAGGATCCTCTGATGGGCAGTTTAGGATTGTAAATCAATACCCTAGAAAATGTTAGGTATTTTCAAGCCCAAAGGAGCAATTTTTCAGGAATAAATAGGTTAAGAGATCATCATTAAGATTTCAGACTCTGTAACAACTCATCTGTTCTAGTATCAGTGGGAAATGAATTCTGGAAAGAATTCACTTTGCAGTCAAACCACCCCTTAATATATAGAAATAAAATAATACTTGTAAAAATATTGAACACTCATATATTATATACTCAAATATATTATTTCTATTTTTGTTCCTCTCTGAAAATTAAAGATACAATAACTGTAAGTTACACCCTAATAAAGAAATGACATCAGAAGAAAACCTTTAAAGCAGGAGATTAGAAATTTCAGGAAAATGGTGAGAAAAGGTAAAATCATAGTCTCCAACACTTGAGATGAGAAAGGCAGAACCAAGCTGACCAGGCAGAGAGGGGTGAGTTCATATCCATACTTTTCTTAAAAAATTTATTTATTATTTATTTGAGAGAGAGAGTGAGCAGGGGCAGGGGCAGAAGAAGAGGGGGAGAGAGAGAGAGGATCTGAAGCAGACCCCCCACTGAGCAAGGAGCCTGACTCAAGGCTTGATTTCAGGACCCTGAGATCATGACCTGAGTTGAAATCAATAGTTAGACACTTAAATGACTGAGCCACCCAGGTGCCCCAGTTCATACCCATTCTTGACTATGTTCATGTCTAATGTGATTTTGCTTGAGCTTCATCTTTGTTTAATGTTACCATGGTCAATTTTTCTATGTTTATATAAATATTGGAAAAAATATAGGCACAATTTTAAAAGAGGCACCAAAGGAGTTTCTTGTAAAAGCTTTTCACACAGTGGATTATTTGGCTGGAGCAGAATCAAAGTGTTTGGTCCTGGCACACAGCTCAGGGTTACAGGTAAATTTTCTTTACATTCTTCCATATAAGGTAGGGAGGGGAGGCAGATAATCCAGGGGCTGCAGGCTAGGTGCTGGTGCTGGCTCAGAATTCTAGGAATTGGTCACAGTTTGGTCACAAGTAGCAGCAGGATCTTTGGAGAGGTTGGTGACTCCGCCCTAGTCCTTTAGCTAACTAGCTAAAGCAACTGCGGGTCCCTAAGAAGTGTAGATGTTAGGTCCATTTGAGATTTCTGTGTTGAAAGTTTTGTAAAGAAGTTTCTATATCTTATTTATTTGATTCCAAAAATAATCAATGGAAAGGAATGAACAAAAAGTTGCTAAACTTTCATTTGGTCAGAGGATGATGAATATCATGTATCAAAATATTTAACTATGCAACATATTCAAGAATGTCATAAGGTAGGGGTTATTTTTCGCCTAAATTCAGTCTGGTAAATTTGTCCATTCTTCATTAGCCTTAAAGATGAAATTTTGCCTGGATGAGGGAGACTATCTCATAGGGATGTTTCTAGCATACAAGGTATTGTCAAATAAAAATTTTGATTTTAAGATTTTACTTATTTATTTGAGAGAGGGAGCATGAGCTGGGAGAGGGGCAGAAGGAGAGGGAAAGGGAGAAGCAGAATCCCTGCTTAGCATAAAGCGCTATGCGGGGCGATCCCAGGACACTGAGATCATGACCTGAGCAGAAGTCAGATGCTTAACCAACTGAACCACCAAGGTGCCCTCAAATAAAAGTTTTCAAAGAATTTCACAAAGGTGATAAAACATTGAAAAAATTAAAGAAATGACATATTTAGTTTTCCTTAGCAGTTGTGATCATAGGCACAAATGTATCATAAACTGAAAAGCAAGTTTCTGGTCCTCTTTTCTCCAACTGACTACATGATCTATGCAAATTCTAGGAATCAAGTTTAATAATGGTGACATAGACGTAATTCATGAGTTCCTGAAAACAATTTTTTTTAGGAGAGTGTGGTGCAGAAAAAAAATACAGACTGTGAACTGGATCTATCATTTTCTGTATAATCATCTGTTAGAAAATAAATTTTGATTCACTTGTTATTGCTTTCTTAAAATTATAAAAATGATATATGCTCATTATGGAAAAAAATTAGAAAAGAAAAAATTAAAATATTATGGTGACACTTGTTACTGTTAACATCTTGGATTTCCATCCATTCATATTATCAATGTAACAACAATCTCAAGTGAATGGTGCTAGGAGTATATGAAATTAAATATGGAAATAGCAATCATAAAAATTGGGACATGGTCAGTGATAAAGAATGTCTATCCACCAGAATTCAAATGGCCACCTACTGGATATCTTTATGAAATCAGGAGTACAGAAAAATATATTAATAATTACCATCTAGTCTACAGATCAATTTAGAACCAATGGTCTAATTTGTGGAATACTTCAATTTCTAAGACTCATTGTCACTCGATTCTAAAAATGATGAGAATGTAATAAGCATTGTCTCAAGTATTGTTAGCATGAATATAAGGTGATCTCTCATGTTTCAGTGGAAATATCCAGACATAAAGGAAAAAGGAAGGAGGTTTTGCAACTTGAATATGTAAATTTATAATAATATGGATAAAACTCAAATATTCACTTCTAAATTTAATATCTTAATGAAATTATACCTACATAGTTAAAAATTATGTCAATACAAATATCAGTTGAGAAATACTGCTTTTTTTGTCTTCAATTTCATTACAAAATTTTGTTCACTTTACATGCATCTAAAACATCCACTTCAGAGCAAATTTTTGAGTCGTCTCAGCGTCTGAGTGTCTGTTTTGAGATCCCCTTATGATGATGTCACTGGATAGTTTATCTGAAGAGAAAATTACCCTCTTACAAAATTTTTAAAAAAGCATTTTTTATTTGCTCTGGTATTCTATATTTTGCAATGTAAGCATAACATGTAGAGACTTTTGTTCCAGGTAATATTTACCAAATCCATATTAAATTTCTTCACTGTCTTTTACCAGCTCTACTTCTAAAACTAACATTGAGTTTATTTCAGGCTGATTATCTTGTCCAAGTAGTATTGTTTGATCAAAGTAGAGTATTAAAAGAGCTTCTTTTAATATGAGAGGCGTAAACATAAAGCAACCCGTTTTGGGTGCCTGGGTGGCTCAGATGGTTAAGCGTCTTCCTTCAGCTCAGGTCCCAGGGTCCTGGGATCGAGTCCCGCATCAGGCTCCCTGCTCCTTGGGAGCCTGCTTCTCCCTCTGCCTCTCTCTCTCTCTCATTCTCTCTGTCTCTCATGAATAAATAAAAATAAAAATAAAAAGTTAAAAAAAATAAATAAAAAAATAAAAAGCAGCCCCTGTTTTGTGAGGGATAATGTTGGGAATGAAAGCTTCCACCTTATGCTCTGGCATTTCAGTGTGTTTGAATTCTACAAGTTTTGTGTCTGTATCTCAGAGCAGGGTTTGCAAACATCTCCCATTTTTCATGTCATCTTTGGGTTAGACCTTACCAAACTATCAAGCTCTGGGGCAGAAAAAGAAACAAGTTCTAATGCACAAAATATTTCTCACTTAGTTATATTACCTATTTCCAAAATCTATTTGAGAAGGCTTAAAATAAAATACACAAGTAGAGTTAGGCCATGAAATAAAAATAGATCAAAAGCACTAAGGAAAGCAGAAGAAAAAGGCCTGTGATTATCTATCAAGAAACACAAGGTCAAATTTTATGTTCAAAGGTAGGGGGAAAATGTGATGAAGTACACTACATTTTCAAATTTGTTATGTTTTTCCCACCATAAAATGAGAAAAGGACTTCAGTGCATGAGTCCTTTAGGAGGAATGTGAAGTGAAAGAGTGGGGCATTGCCTTCCACATCCACTTTATAAAATGGAAGAAATGGTCTTTAAACGAGCACATTTCATGCTCCCACTGCATCATTACTGTGGGCCCCATGACACTTAATGTCCTTCACAGATGGTGACCTTCGGCAGACATGGTCAGACGCCAACAAGTTTGGCCTTCATGCTCACATTTATTAGAAAAAAGTTTAAACTTTTTAAATACAGTTAGTATTTTAAATAAAGTTAGAAATGCCATAAATTTGAAATTCATATTCAAATATGAAACAGCTTTATGTATTTAATAAAAGAAAAATAACAGAAAAAATAGAGAATAATTAAATCAACATCAATATGCAGGTTTGAAATATTACACTTGCACTTGAAAATGTAGTTGACATTTGGTAAATTTATATAGAATTCATACTGCTGCATCTTAATAAAATATAAATTAACTCCGGCAATTTAACTCCAATGTATTTTGTGATTATGCAAATGAATGTATGTAAGTGTATTGGACAGGTTTATTTTTCTTGGAATCTGGTTTCTAATTTATGCATCATAAAAATGATTTTGGCCATAAAAATCACTGTTAATACGTTTTAAAAAGAATGTTGAAGGAAAAACTATGTAATATTATTACCCAAAATATAGGCACTAACCATATTTAATCAAGTACACTATTTTAATGCACAACTTACATTCCACTGAGAAAATTGTGGAAGTTCAAGATTCATTTTATGCTGAAAAGAATAAAACATCAAGAGTCTAGTTAAAGAAAAGGGACAGGAGGTAAAACCAGTGTGTTACCATCCAGAAATTTTTCAAGTTCATCAGTTGATTTTCAATTTCTTTACTATAATGAATCAGAAGTATTCCTATAAAAAAAACACACAAAGTTTCTAAGATGAAAATTAGATTCCTTAATATATTGACTAGAGGCTAAAATTATGTAAATATCACATAATTGAAAAAATAATATCATACAATTGAAAAATTAATCTTCTTTATCTAATATGTTTTTCAAATTAAAAGCAAAATATATCATTGGAGAAATATACGGTGTCTTAATATTATAATCAATAAAATAGTATTTACACCATGCACAAGATATATAAAGTTAAAATAAGTACGTTATGACCTAATTCTATTTATTCATGAATAAAAGCTCATTGTTTGTTACTGATTTTGTATGAAAATAAGAGCTTTGCTACACAAGGAGACATTCTCAAGAATTTTTTTCCTAAAAAAAAAAAAGAGTACTATGAGCCACCCAGAAAAGATTTTTCTTCCTTTACTTCTCGAATGAGAAATCCAATTTCTCATTGAATTCTAAAGAAACTGCCCATTGAATTACTAAACTAACTCCAAAGTAGCTCTAAGAGAATATCAGTAAAGCACTTGCATTTCAGTTGGAAATAAATTTAAAAGGATTCTAACTTTTATCATTTTAATCACTAACAATAAATGCATAATCAAGTAACATACCAGTATTCAAGTGACATGCCCTTTAAAATCAAAGATGTTTTGTTATATATTTGACATTATGTCTGCAAGAAACTCTGGAACCATACTTTTAACATTACACCAATTATATATATACTTTATTCAACAGGTGAAATCACAGATATTGTGGGGTTCTAAAAACCATTTAGCAGCTTTCTAGGGCAGATTCAACTTTAAAGGGAGACATTGAGAGTCAAAATATGGTGTCATCTTAGTCATATATAAACCTCAAATGAAATTCCAATACAAAAATGTGCTTTCAGTGAACATTTTCCAAAGCAAAACAAAATTCTGATGTGTGTTACTTGATAAAGTTAATACAAAAGCATTTCTGAAAAAAATAAGCTTTCTAATAGCAGTTTTGGAAATACTGCCCCATTGCTTCTAAATTCAAGGCATTGTAAATATTTGGGAGGTGCAGTTTTAAACATTATCCTACTTAAAATCCTGGAGTTGTTCAGATGTGAGATTGAGATGTTTTGTAAAATCAGGAATCAAGTAGGGGACCTCCATTACTTCAGAAGTGCATTTGGGATCCAATTTGAAGATTTAAAGGTCAACTTAATAGATTGTCAAGGACACATGGAAGTGAATTCTCAGACAAGTGACTATGTATTGTTTCAAAAAATCTCGCATTTTAATCCAGACTCCGCCACTTAAGTGTTGTGACTTTGAGCAAGTTACATGACTTCTTGTACCTGTTTTCCCACTGAAAATAAGGACAATCAGTCCCTCATAACCCACTGTGGATGAAAGGTCTGAGATAAGCACTAATTCTATGGCAAATTTCCTCATTTCACTGTGCTGGGTGGTTCCAACCACACAAAATTTGTGTTTCTCTAATAATGTTCTAATTGCTATTCCACTTACCCACAGATAGAAGCCTTGATGCAGACATTTCTCCCAAGCCCACAATTTTCCTTCCTTCAATTGCTGAAAGAAGACTTCATAAGGCTGGAACATATCTTTGTCTCCTTGAGGACTTTTTCCCTGATGTTATTAAGATAGATTGGAAAGAAAGGGATGACGAAACAATTCTGAAATCACAGCAGGGAGACACCATGAAGACTAATAACACATACATGAAATTCAGCTGGCTGACCGTGACTGGAGCATCAGTGGATAAAGAACACAAATGTATTGTCAAACACGAGCGGAATAAAGGAGGAGTTGATCAAGAGATTCTATTTCCTTCACAGAAAAAAGGTATGTACGTGTATATATGAATGCAACTTTCCAGTACCTTTTTCTTCCCAAAGGAAATATTCCACCTTTTCTGTCAAATACTAATGAAAAGAAACAAATAGAAACCTTTCATTGATGTTGTTACCTTTAATGGTAGCATAAATGTCCTGCTATTTTCCCATAGAATTGAAGTAAAATGGACTTTGGAACATACAGAGAAAAAGAAAAAGACAAATTCACTTAGTCTTTCTTGCCTCAGTTTCATCATCCAAACTATGAAGTTCACAGTGATGTTTTTTGGGGATCATTGTACGAATTAAATGAAACAATACACATGAAAGCACCTAGCAACCTCGCAAATCATAAATGCTCAAGAACCACTTTTGATGATCTTACTTTATCAGGAAATAAGAACAATTATACATCTTTCAGGAATATTCTATTCAGCGGTCAAAGTCCTTCTCACTTCAATCTTGCTCTACACAAAGTATAACCCATAAACAATGAGATAGAAGCTACAATAATTTGGTCACTATGGTTTTAGTATGGTCTTAGATTTCTCAGATTTGAATTTTATATACCACTCTAAGGTGAAGTTTGGTAAATAAAGATTGGGTGAAGCTAATGTGTACAATTATTCTTCCATTCTACATAATGGATATATTCCTTACCATTGGTAAAGCTGCTCAGCAAACATTATTGCAGTCCTAGTGTGTGCCAGGCCTGGTAGAGATACAGAACGAACTACTGCCCCAAGGAGGATCACTACAGTAGAGAGAATATAATTTTCCTAATCACTCAGGGTCACTTGTGATTCAGGCATGATTCAGGCATTGTGCCCCAAATGAACCTCATTGGGGCTTATGCTGGACATATTTAGACAGTGTGGGCAGACAGCTGAAGGTGCCCTGACCCGGCTGTGGTCCAGTAACTCACTAGACTCAGTCAAGTCCTGGCATTAACATCACAGACCAAGACCCCAGAGGGACCATGAGAAGGAACCAATCTGTACTTTCCCTGCGGTTCATAAGCCCTTGGGAAGCAGCGGGAAACAAACACATAACAAAACATGCAAAAACCTTTGCAGTGTACCACTCTGAATTGCTGAAGTAAATCTTTATCCTCTTGGATCCTTAGTGTTTCCAACAATCAAATTAGGGTGGAACACTTATCTTTCCTTTCTCCTGGCATGTGATGAAGAAGCGCAATAATGTCAGTGAAAATGCTTGTTTCTGAAAACATGACATGGATGCATCTATTCATGTTTAGTGTATTTATGTATATCCTTTCCTAAAATAACTGAATTAAGATTACAAACAGCCCTAATTTTTTATTTCTACAGCTAAGAAACAGGAGGCAAATGAGCTAAGCATAAGTTTAATGTAACAACTGGGCTGAAGTGCGTTAGGTATTGATTTTATTGATCAAAGTAAAGATATACTATAGTACGTTCCATGGTAATGATTATAGAAAAGGGAGAAGTTCTTATTCATGATGTGTTTTACTTGGGAATTAATTTCTGAAAGAAATGCCTCCATGGTCTTCTCATAGCAACAAAGCTATTGAGGGCATTTCTGTTAATGCCTTTCTACAGCAAATTTCTAATACTGTTTCTTATAAGTGTTTTGTTTATTCTTTTTGGTTTTGATGAAAGCTAAAAATATATAGAACATGGAAGCACAAATCCATGAAGTGATTTTGAAGAGATAAAACAATCTGGTCCAAGTTTTCAACCAACGTGATTGAGAAAGAGGACCTAGGGCACACACAGATTTTAATTGGAAAAATTGTTACCTTAATGCTTTTCAATCAATCAATGCATGGTGATAAGAAATTTTTATTTCTCTTTTATTTCACTTCTCTTTCTCTTTTATTTCTCTCAGTAAAGCCACTGTATGGAAAAGAAAAGGACTTTTAAGACACTTTAAAATCAGTTCTTGAGCATAATTTAACATCTAAACATGATTATATAAACATTTTATTTTGGGGATTTACCCCAAAGCCTATACCTCAAACCCATTTTTTTAAGAGTGCACCAGTAGAAGATTGTGTGGGGTGCCTGGGTGGCTCAGTTGGTTAGGCAACTGCCTTCGGCTCAGGTCATGATCCCGGAGTCCCGGGATCGAGTCCTGCATCAGGCTCCCTGCTCAGCAGGGAGTCTGCTCCTCCCTCTGACCCTACCCCGTCTTGTGCTCTCTCTCTCTCACTCTCTCTCCCTCAAATAAATAAAATAAAATCTTTAAGAAAAAAAAAAGATTGTGTGGAGTGCATAAAATTGCACACCAGAACCATGCCTGTGTGGATAAGGATGCATGGAGCAGAAAAGTATAAAACGAAACAACCTTGCAACTCTCCCTTCCTGCATCCAATGGTCAATGATCTTTTAAAGGAATTTTGTCTTTGTAAGTATGTTGGGCATTTTTTTTTACACTGTAGAGAAATATAACTCTTACCTCGGATTTTAAATGTTTGGAAAACTATAATTATTATTGCTCTATCTTTTGTCCCTGGAAAGAAGTGAACTAAAATAGTGAGCTTCTGCAATAAAAAGGTCATTTGTTAAGACCAGTGAAGATATCTGGAAGAGGGGTGCCTGGGTGGCTCAGTTGGTTGGGCAACTGCCTTCAGCTCAGGTCATGATCCCGGGGTCCTGGGATCGAGTCCCACATCGGGCTCCCCCTGCTCTGCAGGAAGCCTGCTTCTCCCTCTGCCTCTGCCTGCCATTCCCCCTGCTTGTGCTCTCTCTCTCTGTCGAATAAATGAATAAAATCTTTTTTAAAAAAAGATATTTGGAAGAGATGATGTCTGAGAGTCCACAATGATGGAGTATGTTTGATTTCAATGGATTGTTTTACAAGGTACTTGCCACATGTTCTAGCTCATCTAAACCTCCACAACTGACCTTTGAGTGCTGGCTCTACCAGTCACTGGTATGACTCTTGGCAAGTTAATTACTCACTAAACCTTATTTCCTCGTGTCTTACATGGAGTCTTCCAAATTCATCTCACAACATTGTTACTGGGGGATCAGATGAGATGAATGATGAACTTTCACATAGTGCCTTGCACAGTAATAATTACTCAATAGGAATTGGCTTTCATTAGTATTATTGCATGTCTGCAAACAGCACCCCCACTCCAGAAAATCATGTGCAGGAGCTGGGGTACCGGGGGTACTGGGGCGTGCATGATTGGAGGTCGGGCTGTTCTCTGTAGCTTAGATGGAAATTGACCTAAACCAGACTCCTTCCAACATCTAAGATTCTGCCGTGCATTCTAGGGTTGGATGAATTCATTTTGGTAGCAACCCTTCATGTCGACAGTGGGTGCTGAGGACAGTACAGCAGCCACTGTTCCTGGTTATTTTTCCATTTAACAAGTATTTATAGAACACCTCCTGTGCAGCAGGCTCTGTGCTGGGACCTAGGAGCACAGAAGGAAACAACATAATCTAAGACATTACCCTCGTGTTGTGAGAAAAGAAGGGAAAAAAATGCATCATTCATGAACTTCAACATCTTCACTTGCAGAAATACAATATATGAATTGATCTACTGAATTACAGAGAATCAGAGCAACCATTTCTGGAATTGTGAGGCTCATATTAGTAATGGCTCTCCTCTCCGTTGACTAATTGTTTTATCATCTATCTATATCTATCTATCTATCATCTATCTATCATCTATCATCTATCTATCATCTATCTATCCACAACACAGATACCTGTCAAATGATGAATATGAATATTTGAATAATACTTGTTCTCATTTCTTTTAGAGCTCACTGCTCTGGATTCTACAGAAATTGAAGAAGGTAAGTTTTTGTCTATGTTTGCCTTTATGTTATGTTATGCTAGAGCATTTTTTTCCTCCTAATCAACTTAACTTTTGAACTCCCCTGGCTTCAGGTAGAAACCTCAGAAGAGCTGGATCTTACAAAATAGACTGAGTGATATGTGAAGTCATCTTCATACAGTAAATGCTGTTTGGATGTGAGAGGACTATAAATTAGGGGTGCAATGATGTGATCTTAATTCTTTCAATATTGGACTTCATTTCTGTGGCCTTTGTTTCTCCTAAGGAAACATGATATCAAGTTGCTTCCAGCGGTTTTTTTTTTTTTAAGTCTTTGTTCTAGCTGGCAGTTAGTAACTGCCAAGAGTTTGATACAGAAGGCATGCTGCACTGTGAATGCATTTTGTTTAATTCTTTTAATACGCACTGTGAAAGATTTTATTCTCATTTTACACATGAGGGCAAGAAACTGAAATTAACTAAGTCCCTTGCACCGTGCCACACAGCGAGATCTGGGGCTTCAACTAAGACTATCTGAGTCAACAATTCATACACTTTACTCAATTTTCTATTTTTCCTCTATGATGTCATCATAGAGCAAGAAATCCCAAACCTAAGGCCCTGAGACAGGTGCTCACACAGGAACAGATGTGAATGCAGAGCTTCAAGTGCCACAGACTGGACATTAACAACAGTCTTTTAATTATTAGTTGCATGAATATGGGTACAGTAAACATTTTCTGAGCCAAGGAGGAATAACATGAATAATGCCTCACTTGGTTACTGAAGATATAATGTCACATATGTGGAATGTCTAGCATAGGGTATCTCATTTAGCTGATACATTGTAAGTACTGGTTTCTGGCCCTTTCTCCCCTCATATGTACAAAGAATGTGACGAGGAGCATTAACTCTAGCCCTGCTGATCTGTCCTCCATGTCCAATCTCAAGGGGCCTCTGGACCTTGGCTAACATATTACCTGGCCAAGGTTAAGAAGTTATGAGCACAGCACCATTCAGGTCCCTTTCCACACCAAGGGCTAATGATTTGGGAGTTCTGACTCTTTGGAGATAAACACATAAAAGAAATTTCCATAAGAACAGACTCAACCTGATGGTTCATTGAGTAGCCAATTTGTCCCACCATCATTAGCATTAATTATTTCTTGACATCATATATTTCCTACAAAACTTCGAAGGATAATAAATGAAATTATCCTATAACAGCATAGCTACAATAAGGGTATTCAGGAAAGACAAGAGAGTGTGTTTGACCTCCTAAAGTTGCAGAGAATTTGGATTCGCCGCTTTCTTGCACCTTATTATTTTTTAAAGTTTGTATTTAAATCCCAGTTGGTTAACATATAGTGTAATATTAGTTTCAGGTGTACTATATAGATTCAACACTTCCACACATCACCCAGTGCTCATCACAACTAATGCCCTCTTTACTAAAACCTCCACCCACCCTACATTGAACACAACCAAATTTCCACTGATTGTACCCTTGATAGGACTCTCATTAATGCACAATGTGTAATGGCTAAGATGCTTCTAAATCAGCAATTCATCTTTATATTTATGCTTAACTGTTTGTTGTCAGGAGTATTTATTGCATATGGAGATTCAGAAATACAGAGTAGGTAAGAATGTGTTCTTGAATTCACATTATGTTGCTGGGATAAAATCTGACTTGTGGTACTTAGTAAATTGTATGACATCAGGCAAGTTACATCTCTGTCCTCAATTTATTTGTGAAATGACAATGAAAATAATAATCTCCTAAGTTATTGAAAAATTAAGTAAGATTAAAGCTTTGCACACAAACCTCTCAAATTAAATGTCTGCCATTTAGTTAGTGGTTAAAGCACATTAGCTATTATTACTTACAGACATGGTAGGTGTGAGGAAATGGTAAAAGCTACTTACCACCAGTGCTTTTTGTCAGGTTGACTCATTCATCTAACACCTAACCTTACTTTTTTAATACGTTGAAATGTTCTAAGTGAATTTCCCAGAGGTTGTTGTTTGACTTGACGTACAAGCTGGATTCTGAGATGTCTTGGTGGTGCTGGTGCTGGTGCTGGTGCCGGTGATGATGTGGGTGGATAGATGTTTACTGTTGGGTTGTTTTGTGGTGGGGGTATCCCTTCAACCTAGATATTCAAAAATGTATAATATGACCACCCTCCCATTAATAAGACCTAGTCTTTCAAAAGAACAGGTGAAACTAATAAATGACCTCTTTTAGCCACCCTGCAGCTACAGCTCAAGACCACTTCTGCCTACTACACCTACCTCCTCCTCTTCTTCAAGAACCTGATCTACTCCACCATCATCACCTTCTATCTGTTTGGGAGACCAGCACTCTATGGCAATGGGAAGAGTTCCTAACACATGGTGGCACCAAGGGTCCACTTGTCTCCATTGGCTATTGTTCCTAAAAACGTCTGCTGAGAATCTAGTTGGGGCTTGCTTTCTTGGTTTGGGTTATTTCAGTTCAAATGTGTCTTCTTCCCTTGTGTCATTATTGCAGAACAGGTTTCCAAACCACTGTTTCCAAACAGAAACTTTCACTCTGCCAAAAGAACAAATTCTGCCATGACCCAGGGGTGGGGCTAGGGGGCCATCCATAGGGGCTTCAGCACCTCTCTCCTTAATGTCCGCCAGCTCCTCAGGCACCTAGTCCCCATGCCTCTGAGTATAGCCCACATGCAACTTCTAGTCATGTCCCCTGGGGCTCCTTCCCCAGATAACTGCCTGGAAGCCTTTTATTCTGCACATCCAGAAGCTGCAATCTTTGCTGCCTGAATTTTGTACTGTTTTACAAAATAGGCATAATAAAAACAATTAAATGTCTACTTTGGCCTCTGTGTACTTTCATTTGGTGCAATCTGAGAGTCCAAGGTAAGGGACAGCATGACAACTGAGCCTTCCAATTCAGCAGTGATTGTAATAATGGTCAATTCCACATTTCTAATTCTTACCCTGAGATATTCCTTATGATGTCTTCTTTGGGGCACTGGCCCCAGGGGACCACAGCCAGTGAAGATGCCCAGGTTATTTCTCCTTCAAAGATCAGCAGATTCAGATCATTTGGTTTAAGACGTTCTGTGGTGACAGTATAACATGTCGCATGACTGGTGGGTGTGCTCAGTGTGTCACTGGCACCATGTTTCCTGATCTCACAAGAACACTGTAAGAGCCCCACTAACACTGGAAAGGTACGGTGGGGGAGGGCTTAAGTGCTTGGACTCTGAATGCCAAGTGCCTGGATTGAAATCTTGGGTCTATAGCTATTTGAACTCTCTGTGCCATAATTTTCTCATCTGTAATAAGGAGATACAGTGTGTCCTGTTTCCTGGAGTGATGTGGATGAGAGGAGTTAATTTTGGGGGCACATGTTGAGTCCTCAGCAGCATTAGCAACTACTGTTGGCAGCTCTACTTTAGAAATAATAGCTGACACTCCTGCACACATGCGTGTGTGCACGCATACACACACCCACACACAAAAGGCATGCACTAAAATTTATGTGCAGTACCATACTACCATTTACAAAGGTCCCAAATTAATTGCCCAGTAAGAAACTAAAACAAACTAAATGATGTCATATGATGAAGTAGTATGCATCTACAAAAAATGTAGATTGTCAAAGAAATGAAAAATTAATCAGAAAATGTTGTTGAAGAACTATGCATGTCAGGACCCTAAAATTCTTAGAGTACACCTTCACATGGTTCCGAAATGAAAACACTCTAAAAACAGAATTGGAAATCTTCCTTCAACCACTGTCTCTACCTCCCCACCTACTTACAGGTCACACTTTTGTTTCTTGTGCATCCTTCCAGTTTTAATGTATCCAATATGGATGTACATATAAAAAATAAGTGCAGAAATCAGATTTTCTTCCAACACAAATGTAGTATACAACATACATTATTCCGCACTTCTCATTTATACATCCTTAAGTTTTTTTATGTCAGTATACAGGGTGGCTGCAAAGTATTTCACTGGAGACTCTATACTTTATAAGATCAGTTTCTTGTGATAGACCGTTGGATTATTTCCAATCTTTTACTATTATAAAATACACTGAAATTATAATATTGCTTTATGTCACTATGGACATGTGGACTGGCCATTCTGATAGGTACTGCCAACTTACCCAATAGAGAGAGAGTACCACTGTGCATTTCTACCACATGTAGGTGAATGTCAGGACACTGCTGTCAAACATCAGGATTTTGCTAATCTTACAAGTGAAACAGTATTCCACCAAGGTTTGAGTTTGTTTTTCACTGATGAGGATAACCATCTTTTCATATATTGAGTCTGTTTATATTTTTTTGTGTGCAGTATTTGTTCAGTCCTTTGAACATGGTTTCTATTGAGTAATAATATGTGTATCTTTACAAACATGTGTGTAAAACAAAATGTTCAATGCATGGTCAGTAGGTGAACAAGAAAGTGATTATTTTTCTTCTTTTCTAATGAATCCTTTTGAAGTAGAAGTTTTTATATATTAGAATAAAACAATGTCTCATTTAAAATTGGGAAGGATTTTTTGTTTACTTAGAATCAGCTTCAGTTTCTGTGAAACAGGTCCTGTTGGAAACCAAGTAGAGGTTCCCATGTGGAAACAACCTAAGACCCACCAGATACAAGAAAATGGAAATTTAATTTTGATTTACTCCTTGATTCTCAAGAATGTGATCAGAACTCTTAGGACAAATGCCTGAGCCTCTACTGAGTGATCTGGAACTGTTACTGCACGTGGAAAGCACAGAGGCACAGAGGGGAACTAGCAAATGACCGAAAGCTGTGTGGGCTGATGTCACTGCTGGGGCTCCTAGGCAGTGTTTCCTGTGGCTTCCAACTCCTTAGCACCTTCCTTCCCCAACGGGCCCTGGGCTGCCCTGGACTGGGAGGTGCACAGAAGGGGAGGGTGGTGGTGCAGGGGACAGTGTGGGTGGCAGGAGGCGCTGGTGTGGTGATGGCGTTCTATATTCTCAGGCTTGTTTTGTCGATGTGCTCTGTCAATGTGGTTGATTCGTGGAAAATGCTTGAAGTCAAACCAGCCCCTGCTGGTTGGGGCTGTGCAAGCGGTGGCTCGGGTGTTGTGAGATGAAATAAGGACAGTTAAACCACAGCTGACTTTGCTCACTTCCAGAGGGCCACAGCTAATGGAAAGAACATATCCACCTGTGTACTCACGCTCCTGCTGTCAAACATACTGTGAGGCTGTGGGTGAGGGTCCCCCTAGTTTATACCAAGTTCATTCCAGCACCTGCTACATGAGTTGGGATCATATGACCAGGACTGTTGAGACGCTGCTCCCTCAGTCCACTCCAATGACACTGTTCTGAAGGAAACAGCATGCAGACTTCTTGTAACACTAGGTGATCCCCCACATTCTGCCAGGATCTGCACTTTTCCATGGCAGGTGATTTACTGAGGCTCCTATCTTCAGTCTCATTTTGTCAGTGTGGACAGGGTGACATGAGACCTGTGCCCATGAAGCTACTAGCACAGGTAGACTGTAGACATCACAACAGCAGGTGCTTCTTCCCTCACAAGAACATAGCCTTATGGAGGCCCTGAGTTTACCTGTGTCATTGAATGTCATAGACTGAGTCATCTCAGTCCCTGCAGTAGTCAGACTGAGCAAGGATCCACAGAAGACATACACATCAGGTAAGTGTGCTGAGGGTCCAACAGAGTTGATCTGACCTGTACAAATGGCTACTTTCCAGCCAAACCAGCACCAGTCAGTACTCATAACTGAGTTTTTCTTGAAAGACACAATGAAAAAGGAAAGAAAACTAAGAGACACACTATCTTCGCATGAAGCATTGAGGGAAATACTCATGTTGGAAAGAAAGAGTTCACAATATAATTTAGTTTATTTTAATTCAAATTAGCCACACAAAGAGAAATGATGGCCATGATTTCAGACTGTAGGTTCAAAATAAAGAGTCTCACACCATTTCAGAACCATACTTCTCAGAGAAAGATGCTATTTCATAATGAAAATAATACAAAAATGTCTGGTTATGCTGTACATGTACTCACATTCCCTCCTGGCCCCCCTTTGGTAATTCCAATACTTCAAGCCAAATACATAATGCAAAACAAGTAAAATAAAATGAACCATTTTGATATGTTGGTATTTATTACTTTTTAAAATTGTACAAAGAGTGCATAAGCGTGAGTTAAAAAACACAAGGGAAATGTTGGATGTTAAAAAAGAAATACAAACGAAATCTGAGACATGAAACAAAAAATTCCAAACTGCGAATCAAATAAAAAGATATTTTGCTTACTAAAAAAGTGTTATTCCAATATATTCAGAAGTCTTTTGATCGGGAATACAGCACAAGACTTTGCTCCAACTATTCACAAACAGATCAGACTCAGTCTCACTAACACGGGATGGATCATCACATTATCTTACCAGCCACAGGCAGGTCCTAAATGTACGTGATCTGGTACAATGTCTATGAGGTATTACAATAAATAAATTCTTTATTAGCCATTCATTAAAGTCAGCAGGGGATGTCACCTTCAACTTTCAAGAGGAAGACCCAGCTCTGGTCCTTTTTTTTTTTCCCTCCAGTGACTTTCAATGATGGATTTTCACACTTAGAAAAAGAGAGAACATAAAAAAATTTGAGCTACAGTGTTAAAAAGTAAAGTGCTACGTTTTGCCTTATATTTTCATGAGAAAGTTTGTGTGCTGAAATGGGCTGTTACAGACACAAAAGGACCTGGGTGAGGCCACACAAGAATTTATTTTAAGGCATTTTAGAGCTTTACTATTCACAGACCCCTATCTTTACTGCGTCTCAACCACTGATGCAGAAAGCAGGTCTGGAGTGTTTTGGGGCCTTGGGGGTGGAGAAACAGGGCCCACTCACCGGTCCAGGCTGCTCTGCGGCCAGTCCCCACCTGTCCCAGCTGCTCAGCAGCTCCGAGCCGAACACCACTTTCCTTCTGTCCTCACATAATTAGGCAGAGCTGCTGCTACTACAATTCACTTTGTGTTTATTTGCTGGCATTTCTGAGGCTGAAGTGTTTTCCTTTGATGATCTGAAGTGACTGAACAAAAGGCCCCACCTGGAGGCCCATCACCTCCTGCTCTGATTGGACCACATGCTTCTTCATGGAAGCTCCACAGCACTTGGGGGACATCTGGGTGCAGGGCCAGGGTGGACCCTGGTACTAGACTGGGGGGGCCTGAGTCCTAGCTCTGCCCCCTGCTAGCTGTGCCACCTGGGACGGTCACTCACCATTCTAGTCCTGCGTGTTCAGGTGTAGACAGAGACACTTGGTACCCACATCCCTTGGGACCGCTACCCTCATGCACAGAGGGTTTGTAACTGAACAACATCTGACATGGAGACGTTCTGGCTAAGTAAACAATAATGAACTCATCCTTATTCTGTAGAAATGTGGATGGTAACTAGACTTATGATGGTGATCACACTGCAGTAGTGATTTGTAGTGTACACAAACACTGAATTCTAATGTTGTACACCTGAAACTTACCTAATGTTATATGCTAATTTTACCTCAAGGGAAAAAAGAGAAATTTGAACTCTGAGGTATTTTTCATACTTTACAAATTCACACCTATGCAAAAGAATGTTAAATTTTATATGAATAAAATATAACTATATATTCATGTGACTAGGATAAATCTGGCTATATATTTGTATTCATATTATTAAACCCGACCTTGAATCGACTCAAAGAAATGATCCATATTTAACTAGTTTCTTATTACACTTTCACTTTCAAACACTTACTTTAACAAAAGTAGTACTCATAGTTCCAAAAGTGGTTTTTCACTGTCCTGCTTTTCTTCAGCTTCTTCTTCAGATCCTACAAGGTAGGGAAAAGGAAAGAAAAAAAAGAAAGGTGAACCTTATATTATTCGTATATTTGAGCCTACCATTTCATTCCGGAATTATCTGTTTAGGAAATACGTCTGATGAAATGATACGTGTTTTCCATTAAGTGGATTTTGCTAAAAATCAGGAAAAAAAGTCTAGATGTCTGAGGCTAGAAGAAAAGTTTAAAAATTATTTTATTTCCACAAATATCTTGTATCCACTTATATTTACATAGCTCATTACAGCATGGAAAATGAACATTTTATAAAGTAAAAGCAAATATGTAATGAAAAGAACGATATCCCATAGGATAATTACAAAAATAAAAACTTAAGTACATATGTGCCAATCAGAAAGCCTACAAGAAAATAACCAGATGACTTGAATCATTTCTGAATGTTCCAAAATATGTACAACAAACTGACTTCATAATTTTTAAATTATAATTTTAAAAAAGGGTATAAATAATACTAGCAGTACAGCCACAATTATGTGGAATTACAAACACAAAACGATGATGTAATGTATGGTGATTAACATAATAAAAAAGATGAAAAAATAAACAAACAAACACAAAACGAGCAGGAGAGGAACTGCTGTCAACACTGATGTGGCACAGAGTTTGAAGGACAGGTTCTGTGCTTGCTGTTCTGTGCACATTTTTATAAAAGGCGAGTGTTACGCTCACAACCAGGGAAGGGACATAAAACAAGATCCATGGGAAGACAAGGTAGCAGGTGAGGGATAGAGCCTTCTCACACACAAAGGAAGGAGCCTGCCTCAGGAGGAGCCGGTTGAAAGCTAGAGCTGCTTCCCCCGGTCAGATAATGCACCTCAAACAGCTCATTTTTTCTTCTGAGAATGTCTGCCTGCATTATTGCAGGAAAATGAATAGCAGAGAAACTTAAGATCGTGCCCCACATCTTAACCTCATAAACGTCACACGGCTCAGGTTAAGCTAGTGGTAACATAAATAGATAAAGGTATAGTGATCAGAAGGCTTCACTTTCCATCCTACTAAATTGCCGTAAATCATTATCACCCTGGGGTGGATTAATGCGTTCTCACTTGGAAATGAGTCTGAGGAAGATCGTCATACCAAATCTTTCTGTTTCTGGACTTATTTCCACCCGTCAGACTAATGGCATTTGAGCCACAACAAGCTGACGTGTCTTGGAATTATTTGGGACTCCTAAATAAAGCCAAAGTTTTAATTAAAACATAGTAATATGTATGTTTTACATAATTTAAAAATAAGCTAGTAAGGCCTTCTGGTTATGGTCAAGTGAAGTTAACAAATCTCCTTGAAAAGCAACTATAAAACTGGACTAGATAAATAAAACTAACCATGTTAGCAGTTGGGAAATGTCCAAAGACATACAAAAATCTACAAGTGTTTACGCTTGAAAAGCTGAAGGTAGGAAACAACAGTAGTGCTCTTGCCTAGAGCTGGTCCCATTCCTTTCCCACCTCCCAGTACTCAGCTCAATAGGCATGAAGGTTCTTCCAAGATAGGACAGCCCATGAGGACTGGAAACAGAGTTACACAGTGTGAGGAGCTGAGTTAATCTGGGGTGGGGAGTGACGTGAAGGTGAGCTGACAAGCTGTGTGGTGCAAGCAGGAAGGCCAGGGGCTCTGCTGGTCTGCGGCTGGGGTCGTGGCTCCTGCAAGCATGTGCTTGGCTGAAGCCGTGTGCATGTTTAGCAGACACCCAAAAGAGCCTCCTGGTCAATCCTGAGGCTTTGGATATATGCAGAGATGTGAAAAGACTCAGTGAAGAGTACAAGGAGAGGAAAACTTAAATTCCCTAAAATCTGAATATGCTACTCAATATATACACGTAACTATCTGTCAGAGGATGGAGGTCTTTTTTTAAATTTCCAGTATAACTAATGTATACTGTTTCAGGGGTACAATATAGTGATTCACCAATTCCAAACATTACTCAGTGCTCATCCCAATAAATGTACTCTTAATCCCCTTCACCTATTTCGCCTATCTGCCCACCTACCTCCCCCTCTGGTAACAAGTTTGTTCTCTGTATTTAAGAGTCTGTTTTTTTCTTTGTCTTTTTTTTCTTTCTTAAATTCCATATGGTATTTATCTTTCTCTGATTTATTTCACATAACAGAGGCTGGAAGTCTTACCAAGGTGCTTAAGCACAATCTCCATCCAATCACTGGCTACCACTAAACTATGCAGACACAGAGGTGGTCCCTGGGCAGCTAGGCTTAAAATTAAAAAAACAAAACAAAACAAAACCTTGAGTAGAACCATCAAGAGCCACATACTACAAGGGACATAATTTCACAGATTTAGCCTAAGCATTTTTTTTGAAAAAATAACAATAAAAGCAACCTTTTGGGGTAAAAATCAGACTCTAGAGTTGCTACCATGTTTTTTCAACAAAATATTTTTCAATTAAAAAAAAAGGCAAAGAATCAAAAAGTGTGACTATTCTCAGGCGCAGGGGAAACCTGGACAATTCAATAGAAACTCTCTGAGTGTGTCCAGGTTTTTTATTTAGCAGACAAAGACTTCAAAGCAGCTATTATAAATATGTTCAAGAAAGCATAGAAAGCCATTTTTAAATAAGTCTGACAACAATAAATGAACAAATAGATATTCTAAAGGATGTGATAAATTATAAAAAAGAAAAGATACCTAAAAGTAAAATGTGGAATAGAAAAATATAATAATTTAAGTGGAATATTCTGTAGAGGAGTTTAAGAGAATATTCAAATTGGCAGAAGAAATAATCTGTGAATCTGAAAATAGCGCTGTATGTTATCCAAGCTGAGTAACAGAGAAAAAAAACAAGAAAAATTGAACAGAGCTCAGAGACCAATGAGATAGCATTAATGGAATGGGACTCCCAGACAGAGCAGAAAGAAAAAAAAAAAAAGAACAGGAAAAATGTTTGAAGAAACAATGGCCCAAACTTCCTTATGGTTAAGCGTTTGGGCCAATTTTGCTGAGAAATATTAATCTACAAATCTAATAAAGTAAAGAAATACCGATTGGGATATATACAATTAGGTTCACCTCATAGGCAACTGCTGAAAGCCAAGAGTGCATGAAACTAAAAACATAACACATCAAATCTCATAAGAGGTTGCTAAAGCAATGCCTAGAAGAAAATTTATAGCTTTAAAAATGCCCACATCAGAAAAGAAAAATGTAAAATCAAACATGGGAAATAAGAGCAAGCTAAACCCACCCAAACAGAATAAAGGAAATAAAAACTGAAATAGAAATAACTGAAGCAGAATAGAGAAAAACAAGAGAGAAATACCAATGTAAACAAGCCAGTTTTTTGAAAATATCAACAAGCTTGATAAACCTCAACCTAGAGTTACAAAGAGGAAATGAGAGAAGACACAAATTACCGAAACTAGAAAAAAAGAACATCACTACCAATTCTGCAGAAGTTAAAAATGATCATAAGGGAATATTATAAATAATTTACATCAACAAATAATTTAGAAGAAATGAATTCCTAGAAAGACACGAATTATCAAAATAAACTCAAGAAATAAAAAATCTGAGTACATCTATATATAATAGGTAAAGAAACTTAGTTAGTAATTAGAAGTCTTTCCACAAAGATAATTCTTGTTCCTGATGGTTTCATTGATGAATTTATCAAACATTTAAAGGAAAAATAATATTAATCATTCATAAGAAGAATTCATTCAGAAAACAGTGTGTTTGGAAAGACTTCCTAATGTATTCTATGAGGTCAGCATTACTGATATTAAAGGCAAGGACATAATAAGAGAACTACAATCCAGTAAGTAAAATATCATAAGCATATATTTCACATGTACATATATGTACAAACATTCTCAGGAAAATATTAGCAAGTCAAATCCAGAAAAATAATACTGGATTATACAACATGACCAAGTGGGATTTATCCTATATAAACAGTTGATGTGATATATCGATATTACTTAATGTACATCATCATATCAATTGAATATAGGATAAAAACCATACTATCATCTCAATAGATGCATAAAAAGCATGTAAAAAATTTAATGCTTATTCATGATAAAAACTCTCACACTAAGAATAAAAGCAAACTTCTTTAACTTGATAAGGGGCATCTGTGAAAACCCACAGCTAACATCATACTTAATGTTGAAAGACTGACTGCATCCCCCGAAAGACCAGGAACAAGACCAAGGATGTGTGCTCTTGACATTTCTATTTAACATGGTATTATGGTTCTAGACAGTGCAACTAAAAAATAAAATACATTTAACAGAGTGAAAATTAAAAGTAAAAAAGTCTTTAACTGCAGATGACATGATCCTGTATGCAGATAATGTCATGGAATCTACATACACACAAAACCAAAACTAGAACTCAAGAACAAGCTTAGCACTGTCACAAGGTACACATTCCATACACAAAATAGTAGTGGAATTTTTATATACTAGCATGGAAAATTTGAAAATGAAATTAAGGAAACAATTCCATTTACTATAGATCTAAAAAGGATAAAATGCTTAGGAATTAATTCAACAAAAGAAAAGCAAAACTTGTATGCTGAAAATTACAAAACAATGCAGAGAAAAATTAAAGAATATCTAAATAAATGCAGAGAGGTCCATGTTCATGGATTAGAAGATTCAATATTGTCGTGATGGCAATTCTTCCCAAATTCATCTATAAACCCAATGTAGTAGGCTTTACTCACAAAAATTAACAAGCTCATCCCAAAATTGACATAAAAACCCAAAAGACCTAGAATAGACAAAACAATGTTGAAAAAGAACAAAGTTGGAGAACTGATGTGGTCACCTTGCAGAAGCAGTGGGGGGAGGGACCCACCCAAAATTTGATTTAGATGTTGAGACTGATGTTGCCACACACACAGAGGGTGTGGAAAGCTTTATCACTGACACATGAGGTTCTGGGGACAGCAGGGTGGGTCTTTGAAGCAAGGCCTTACAGCACCTGATTTCAAAGCTACAAAAAGATTAAGTTTCAGTAATAAGGCCAGTGTGGTACTCATGCTAAGAGAGCATACAAGTCAATGGAAGAGAAGTGAGAGTCCAGAAATAAACCCTTACATTTATGGTCAAATGGTTTTTGACAAATGTGCAAATTCAGTGCAGGAGGGGATAGTCTGTTCAACAAATTGTACTGCAGCAACTGGATATCCAAAAGCAGAAGAATAAACTTAATTCCCTACCTTCTCCATACATGAAAATTAATTCACGATGGACCATAAACTTAGTAGAAGAGCTAACACTATAAAATATTCTAGAAGAAAACACAGGAAAGATACAAGATTAAGGCAAGGAGCTCTTAGATATGACCACAAACACATTATCCATAAAAGAATACATTCTGATAAACTAGACTTCATCAAAATTCAAAACATGTGCTTCAAAAGGCTCCACGAAGAAAATGAAAAGTCTACAGCCTGGGGAAGAAATATTTGTGCATCATTTAAAGGACTTTTATCTAGAACGTCTAAGGAACTTTTAAAATTCAATAAGAAGACAAACAACGTAACTTGAAAAAAGGTGGTAAAATAGACATTTCTCCAAAGAAGATAAATGAATAATTAATAAGCTCATGAAAAGTTCGCAAGGTCACCAGTCCTTAGGGGCAAGTGAAAACCACAAGGAGATAGCACTTCATACCTGCCAGAATAACTATAATCAAAAAGCCTCTGCCAAGTGTGGGTGAGTACATGGAGAAACAAATCCTTACATACTGCTGGAGGGAATGTGAAATGGTACAGCAACTTTGGAGAATACTTTGGCAATCACTTGAAATGTTAAACAGAAACTTGCCGTAATATCCAGCAAGTCCTCTCCTAGGAATTTAAGAAAAATAAAACAAATGTCCCCACAAAGACATGCACATAAAAGTTCATAGGATTAGTCATAATAGCAAAAATTGCCAACAATTCCAAGTCTAACCACTGATAAATAAAGAAAACACTGTATGCCCATAAAATGGAATAGTATTGAGTCACATAAGGAACAAATGACTTACACATGTCACAACATGAATGGCTGTCAAGAACATTATACTAAGTAAAAGAAGCCACATGTAAAAATTACATATTATGTGATATTTGTATTAATTGTCCAAAAAAGGCATATTTTCAAGACAGAAAGTAGATTAGTGGTTTATCTAGGACTGGAAACAGGAGTAAGTATTAGATACAAAATATTTTTGGATGATAAAAGTGCTCTAAAATTATACTGTGATGTTGGCTTAAAAGTATAAAAATCATGCAATTACCTATTTACAATGGGTCAATTTTATAGTATGCAAATTATAACTCATTAAAGCTATTCTTTTTTTTTAAATCAAGGTTAGATAATATCCTCAGTGGTGATGTTTTAATACACTTCAAAATTTTTAATAAAAAGTAGAAAAACTGTGTTTCATATCTGTTGATTACACATCAGGTGACCATAGAATTGATCATCTAAACAAGAACATTTCCTAGAGATCAAAGAAGTTCTAATAATAATTGCATGGAACCCCAGGAGTTAGCCAAAACTGTCCAGGGCAAACTAGCATGTATGGCTGGTTACTATTAGAAAGTGTAAAATTAGAATTATAGTGTTTTTCTCTAGATTTGCTTAGCACAGATTATATGATGCAATTGAACTATTCTTCAAATTAAGTCTTTCGATGATTTACGAGGTAACTACCTTTTCCTCAGCATCACGACTGGTTCACTTCAGCTGTCTGACCACACATAACACCTTCAGCCCAATCATCTGACAATGGACTGTGCTTCCTCCTTCCTTCATTGAATACACGGGGAAGCAGGACACAGTTAGACCAACATGCAAACCTGCAAACACACCACCTTTATATCCTTTAAAATTACATCTACCAAAAGGTGCTAGTTTTCCAAATCTCTAAGATACTAAATTTCAAAGAAATTTACAAGGAAAAATGCTAATATTTTAATTTTAATTGTTGGTGCCTCTGATGTCTTTCTTTCTCTCTTCTCGCCCATTCCTTCCACAGCTATACATCTACTCTGTGACAGCTCTGCACTAGGTGCTGGAGAAAGTCAGGAGAAGGCAAGCAGCCCCCAGACGCCCTCTCCTCCACCAGGGGCCCATCAGCACTGGATCCATCCCAGGGCAGCAGGAGCACAGACTCCTGTTCTGTTTCATTTGTAGCCACTGCCCGAATGAGCCAGCTGTGCTTTAGAGTCAAATCTTACGTTCTAGGCACATCGATTCCATTAATAGTTTTTAATTTTAATTCTTTCCTAACATGAATGTTCCGAGAGTGAAAATATAATACAATAAAGTAAGTCACTTTGAACACTCCTTCTCTGCCTGCAACTTACCTGCATTTTGTCTTGAACAAAGCAGTACCCAGCACAACACCCTGACAACGTTCTAGTTCTAGTTCAGCTTCATGATCCAATGAAATGGTAATGCTCCCAACCACCACTAGGAGGGGGTAAAAGGCAGAGGCAGGAAGCCAATGGATTCAGAACTGAAGCTTGATGAAGAATGTCTAAGTGGTATTCTTCCTGTATTATTATCCTGCTGCTCTGAACTTCTAAGCAAGTAAATACATTACTACTGAGAACCTTTATTACTTAGAAAAATAAAATCTATATAAAAGCATGAACAACAAAGTGAACCTCCTTATTCAAAAGAATGAGTCCTATGACAAAAAAAACTCAAGGAAATAATTCTCATAATGAGGTATGCAAAAGTGTAATGCTTATTTGAGCTACTGTTGGCTGAGAAAGAGATCTTCTGCTAGCTCATATCTGTATTTCATCTAATTCTGTGCTTTCGTGTTTTACCCTGCGTTTAGATCCAACCCGAATAGTTCAGAGTATCAGGTTACTTGGAGATCCCCTGATTCGCTGTCCCGTTGCTGTGCCTCTGATCACTCACATGAGTCTTTCTGCCTGGAATCTGCTCTACTATCTATCTTATAGTGGGAGTGTTTATAAAATAATGCAGTCTCTAAATCAGTCTGCAGTCCCAGTGGTAGAAACACGCCAGGCCAGGTCAGGGTTGAGGGCAGTGCAGCCAGTAGAGATGACAGGGTTGGGGGAAAGTCCCTGAGGAAATGCAGAGAACACCCTCCCCAGCAGCCAGCAGGTGGGGGTGCGGTGGGAGAAGCCCTCTCTCCTGTGAGTGGAGAGTAGGAATGCAGAGCAACAGTGTGAAGGATAGGAAAGCAAGCCGAGCAATGGCTTGAGGGTTTGGGCACGCAATGTTTTCAGCAAAGCTAAGAAGGGAACACAGGGAGACAGTACTGGGAGGTCGGACAACTGGTGAGGTCAAACTGGTGCTTGCTGCCAGGCTAAGGACCATGACTTCCTTAATCCCTTCCGCTAGTGAAGGCTTTTGGGCAGAAGATGTGATCAATGCTGCATTTCCATTAATACTGAAAGTCCACAGATGGATTAGCTGTGAGCGTGGACTCCAGCACTGAGCCAGGGTTAAAATCCTATCTCTACCTTTTACTTTTCCAGGGACCCTGCACAAATTATTTCCCCCCTCTGTGCCTCAATCTGTTCATCTCTGAAACAGGAATAATGAGACTTTCACCTCCTAGAGTGGGTTGAGGAACCCAGGGAGCAATGCAAGTGCTCTATGTCACATGGCTCTCTGGTCGGGCTGGGAGAGGCTGACTGAGGCAGGGACACAGGAGGCTGGTGCAGGAACCACAGCAGGAAAGGCTGAATGTGGAGGAGACAGGAGGTGGTACAATGCATGAGACCCTGGAGGCAGGAATACAGAGGGTGGAAATGGCAGGGGGAGCGATGGGATGGGAGCCCTGAAAAGGGCAGGTCCCCAGGGAGGCTCTGATCTCTGTCATGGGCAACTGGGTGGACTGAGATCCCTCCTCACACAGGGGGGTCCTGGAGGACGGTCAGGTGAGGGGGTGGCAGGGAATAAGAGAGCATCAAGACCCTTCCCCTGCTCTGCCTGTCTTCTGAGATGCACATCGCACGTCACAGGGTCTGTGGCCCTCGGGTACATTGACCTTACACTTTGGGTCTCACCACGGGTCCCACAGCAAGACCACGTCTCAATTACTGTCGTATCCTCGGTGTCTGCTGCGTTCAATGTCTGCTCAGTGTTTTGAGAGCAGAGGGAGCAGAGAGGGAGGGAGGGCCGAGCTATTGAGTGATGGATGAAAACACAAATGATAATCACATTTTTTTACCTGCTTCAGATTCAGGTGGAGAATAAAACTGACCATCTGAAAGACCACCAGGTATAAGTGCCGCCCTCTCTGAAGCATCCTGAACTATCAGGAGTCCTGGAAGAGAAGAAATTCAGATGCTGGGGCTGATGTCACAATTCTGGTAGCTTCTTGGCAAGGTTAGCCACAATAAAATGCTGTTAACGTTACATTGAAAAGAAGTCTTAGCAAAAAGCTAAGCTCCATTCCAATCAGCACTTCCAGGGTCTTCCTTCTAGCTCAGTCCCTAGTCGCTCTCAGGAGCCTAACCTGGGGGACACTTACTATTTTCCTCTTCTGCCTCTTGAGGTAAGACTTTGAAATCCAGGAACCACGTCTCAATCCAGGCAAGGAGGAATGAAATGATGGGGAGCACGTAGCCAAAAGCCCCTTGGGAGAAAAGCTGGAAGGACAGAGGTGACCAGGAGAGGGAAATGAAGTTACCAGGAGCTCACACTGGAAAATGAAGCTTCGCCATTATAGATGGTAATTGTAAGAAAACGTGGGAGGCTGTACCTTTGAGAGGATCACTTTTGCGAGTAAAAAGGCACTGGTCACTGCTGTCGTCAGCTGAAAGACACATAATCCAGAACCATTCAAATTAGACATTTTACGTGGGGAAGACACCTGCCCCCAAAGACACCTGTCTGAACCAGAAACTCCTAATGCCTGGAAAAGCTCAGCCAGGCCCAGCTCCTGCCCACATCACTCTGTCTCCGGCCCCTGAACGTGCACTGGGCCAACGTGGGCTTCTCCGTGGCGCCCGATCCCTCCCTGGCTCCTGATGCTCTCCCTCCTCCCAGGGTCTAGCAGGCTAGTGTGCTGGGAACCTAAGTTTTGTCCCCCACTAGGTGCAACTTGCAAAGGCCCTCTCCCCACAGAAGGGACCCCTGAAATGCAGAGGCGGGGCTCCCCCTAGTGGTTGGGAGCCCAGAGATCATCCCACAGGACCTTGTCCCTCATCCCCCAACTAGGGTTCCTAGCAACATGACACCTGCCCAGAGTGATGCCAACAGGAGCCTGACTGACAGAATGGAGTCAGGGGACATCGGGTGTGAAGCTGTGTAAGTATTAACACAGCTGCAGAGTCAGTATTGGTTAGCAAATCACCACACACACACACACACACACACCCTGCAGCCAGTGAGCTTTCTGCAAGAGGAGGCATTTTACATTCTGACACTAACTAACTTTATAGGCTCACAGTACCTTTTTAGGTACTAGGTTAGTCCTCCTTCCAGCTGGCTGATGCCTCTCTGCAAATGTTTTTAAAAAGAAAAATCAAAAATAATCAAATGGATGTGCTAATCATGATCCATCACTTCATAATTTGGTTAAGATATTGAAGATACTTGTGGTGCCTGGGTGGCTCAGTCGGTTGAGCATCTGCCTTCGGCTCAGGTCATGATCCCAGGGTCTTGGGATTGAGTCCCTCATTGGGCTCCCTGCTCAGTGGGGAGTCTGCTTCTCCCTCTCCCTCTGCCTGCAGCTCCCCCTGCTTGTGCTCTCTCTCTCCCTCTCTCTCCCTGACAAATAAATAAAATCTTTAAAAAAAATTTTAAAAACTTAAAAAATAGATATTGAAGATACTTTCTAAAAACTCACTGAAAGTCACTCACTCTTCTGGAACAAATACTGAGACAGATGGTCTGACAAACACTAGTGTACGTTAAGGAGACTCTGGAGTAGAATGCTTCAAATGGGACGGCTATAGAAAACAGAACGGACAATCACAGCAATTTGTTACCAGCAAAAATGTATTCAGGAAAGGGAGTCAAGTCTGGCTAATACTGTCAGCCTACATCTGAGACACATTAGCATGTGGCTCAGCTGATGGTCTGATGTCAGTCCTATGATTCTGTGGATGCTTGGAAGAGAAGCCCCAGGCCGATGTGGCTCCCAGTGGACTGTGTCTTAGGAGAGAGTCTGTCCTCAGCTGGGCTAGCCATGCCGGCACCCACACACACCCCGAGGCCTCACTCGAGAAGCAGGACTGCAGGTATTCCTGAGCAGTTCTCTCCAGCTGGGGGAGCTCAACATTCCCCCCATACACCTGCCTTATTAGAGCTCTCTGAAAGGCAAGTGTTCAGATATCTGCGGAAATGGCAAAAATAATTGAGGCAGAAAGACTTATAATTCTTTTAACCAGTAAATATTTACTGACAGTGAAGAGCATGTGCCAAAGCTCCGTGACAGATGCAAAGAAACAGAGATGAGCAAAAACACCACCGCCCTTGGGGTGCCTGGGTGGCTCAGTTGGTTAAGCATCTGACTCTTGGTTTTGGCTCAGGTCATGATCTCAGGGTTGAGAGATCAAGCCCCGCATCCAGCTTGGAGCTCAGCAGGGAATCTGCTTCAGGTTCTCTGTCTCTCCCCCGCCCCTTGCATGCTCTCTCTCTCTCTCTCTAAAGTAAATAAATCTTTAAAAACACCACTGCTCTCAGGAAGCCTGAAGGCAACAATAAAAAGGAGCATGGGAACTTTTTCCTTTAATATTGGAGGGAGGGGATAAAATAGCAAGAAAGGCAATTATCAAAATAAGCAGAGAGCGAGTCATGAAAAATTACCAAGCAGTTTCAACCAAAGGGGAAATTTTCCAAGTATCTTTGCAACACAGGTGCTGATCTCAACACTCATTTGCAAAATGAGGTAGAGGGTGTGTTGGTGCTTAGCCAAGAATCACTGTTGGTGCTCTATGTTCCTCATCTGGCTCAGTATCCACCGAGACGAAGCTAGTTACTCACTGACCACTGGAAAGCTGCCCCAGCGTGTTGAACCTACTGAAGCGTGGAGGAAGGGGACTCAGGAGAAGCTAGCAGAGTTCAACCCAGATGAAAAGCACATTTTCTCCCAGCCTATCCCTGTTGTGAGCAGCATCGGAGGAGACAAACCACTCACACAAACATACTCACCGCTATGGCCCACCAATGGCGCAGTCTGCACACAGCATATGCAAGTATTAACACTTTAAATCGAAAAACTGCCAAAAGCTATATTAAAAAAAGAGACAAGATAAGTTTAAAAAAAAAAAAAACAAATAACTGAGTTTTATGAAGAACTCACCAAAGCATCTTTATTATTCTGACTTAACTGAAGACTGGCACTGGGCTGTAGACCTGTATTCAGATCCCTGCTTTAGAATCTGTGCAATGCTGCCCAAATAAGGGTTCAAATTCACATCCCATTATCAACACAAGAATATATAATTACATGTTTTATTTTTCCTTTCTATTTGAGTGCACATATATTTCTGATATCCTTTTAAGACCGGAGAAAATGTTCTGAAAGTTGAGTTTTCCACTCCTGGTACAAACACTCACCTCTGGAAGATACCAGGTTCTTAGTCAAGTCTACCATAAAGCTCTGGGTTGTGGGGGTATTGGGACAGTTCTATCCGAGTAGCTACCACCCAGTTATTTAGGGTGGCTCTGGGACTTTTGTGAAACCTTTTATGTGTATTATTATCCCATGTAATCCCTTCCTCAACAATCCCATGCATCAACTACCATTAATCCCATTATGCACATAAGGTGGATAGAAAAATTGCACAGTCAAACAACTCCTTGTTTGTAAGTAAATCAGATCCTAACATTGTGTTAACATGCAGTGTAGGCAATATTCACAGTGAATTCCTCTAAATTCAGTTTACCTACTTTCTTCACTACCTTTAGAAGCTTTATGCAGAGTGGTTTAAGAGCAGGACCCTTAAAGTCAGAAAAACCTGGGTTTGAGGAAGCCGGGATTTGAACCCCGGTGGCTGGACTCTACTGAACCACTATGTCACAGCTGTCCTTGTAATTCTCATCTAGCAAGAAATACACATAGAATAAGATTTTACCGATTTTCCTTGGAAGACATGCCTATCGTGGGTAGGGAGAAGTCAGGTGACTCTTGAGCAGTGCCTGAAGGCAGGATTCTTTCTGCCAAAAGTTCCTCACTAATCAAAACTGCTGAAAGGCTGGAGGCTGACAGCCTTTTTGCGGCCATTAACCAGAGGACCAACACTTACGATTCTTTTACGTAAATGAAGGTCACAAGTTAGATTTTGTTTTTAATTTGCTGTTTTCATTAAAAATGTGTTTTCCAACAGTTTGTGAACTGTTTAGCCTCTCTATTCATTCCAGCTCTATCCCTGAATTCTGGGTTTGGCAAAAGGGTAAGTCTTCATCAGCCCTCTATCTCAAAGTCTCCCAGGTCCTGAGGTTTCCTGGAGGCTGTGTCCATTTCCCAGGCCACACATGCCAGTCCTTCCAGTCTGAACTAATGGGCCCTGCCTATCTGGCCAGTACCACTGACTCCCCAAGCATAAAGGACAGACAACCCTCGGAGATCTGGCTGGTAGATTAGCCTGGTTTCTTGGCTGAGGCTATTTTAAGATAAATTCAGCAAGACAAAGAAGAGAAAAAAGAGAAATCAATCTTGCTATTATATGTCAATAGTTTTAGGAAGAAAGAAATGTCGGGATTTGGGATCTAACATGCTCTGCCCCCAACTTCAATGACCTGGGGTGGGTCAAGACACTGAACCAAAGAAACTCAATTTCCTTGTTTGGAAAAATGAGGGGATTAAATTATATTAGTGGTTTTCCAAATATTCTGTAGTAACCAAACACTTGTTCAACACAATCTTATTGGAAACATACTGTACAGATAAAAACAGAACTACTTGTGTTGAATGGGGCTTATGACAGGGAACCCTAACCTCTATAAAGGAGTCCCACCTCCTTCCCCATACACACTTCTGCAGGCCCCTTCGGAAATAAAACAGCAACAAAAAGCCTTTCTAGTGTAGTTCGAAAACCACTAAAAATGTAATTACTCAATCATTAAAATTCTCAGCCAAAAATAATGGTGATGGTAATGACTGCAGACAGTTCTCTGAGCATCTAGAATATATCGCTCACTGGGCTAAATGTTTTCCATGCATTACTTCATTTACTTTTCAGAACTAGGATGATCTCATTTTACATATGAAAAAACTGAAGTTTAGACCCAATATATTAAAAGAAACAGTGACAGTGTTGTGAATCAAACCCAGGTTTTTCTGACTTTAAGGGTCCTGCTCTTAAACCACTCTGCATAAAGCTTCTAAAGGTAGTGAAGAAAGTAGGTAAACTGAATTTAGAGGAATTCACTGTGAATATTGCCTACACTGCATGTTAACACAATGTTAGGATCTGATTTACTTACATCATCAACTATAAAGAGATACCAGGGAGATGTACCAAGCCCAGTGAGAGTCACAGTGTGTCCTAGAAAGATTGTAAGCATTCCTTTGAATGAAATGAAGCCCTCATCAACAGAGAATTGCATATGTGCAATTTTGCAACTGGCTGATGTTGCCCAGGATTACCAAAAGATCACTTTCCTCAAAAACTCCAATTATAGAAAAACTAAAACACAGTATTTAAAAGTACTCTTGGAAATCTATCTCAAGGCAGAAAAGGAATGGCATTTTCATAGTGTTATTATATAAAAAGGGGAATTTTCCTGTTAGTGATTAGGGTATGTCGCTGGCTTCTATGAAAAGAATAAAGGCTCTCCTCCAAGAAAAGCAGAATGGCTCCTTCTGCTGCCCTTCCTTGTCTCTCACTAATCATGTCCTTCCTTCCTGTGACCAGACAGTTTCTTACAAAGAAGAGTGTACGGACTGGGCCAGAAACTGAGGAAAAGGAAGGCCAGTGTTCGAGAGAGGGAAAGTGAATGGCATAGAACATGCGATCTTTTCGGAGGAAATTTACCTGCTGGTTACAGATTCATCATATCTGAAATGAAATGTAAAACAGGAAATACTTACGAATATATCAAAATAAGAGGAGTAGTAGTCATACTGCACCACCTCCTTCTCTAATGTGTTCTCAATGCCTCCATTCACCTGGGAAGGAGAGTGAGAAGTAAAAATGAGAGATTCACCCGTGAAAACAATACAAGAACACATACAAGTCAGGTTTTGTAAGCACTTTTCTACCTACCTTCTCAGAAGCCTGTAATGTTGAAATAGGAGGAACAAAACACTCCTAACTCTAATAGAAAAATGCTGAAGAGCATTTCCCACTTTAACTCTGAATTCATTCGACAAATACAAATGCATAATGAAAAGTAATGCTTTGTTTGTAGTTTCTATTTTGGCAAACTAAAATGTTTAAAAAAACGATTCTTTTTCTCTTCTAAGATAAAGTCTTCAATCAAACCAATGTATAATTTTAAGGAAGACAATTCACATTCATCCAGCTCTGCCCTCACTGTCTGACCACCCTCCAAGTTTCAGCTCCTGGATGGCCAACAACTCCTCTGATCTTAGCAAAGATCAATGACACGAGATACAAGTGTGGATATTCTCTCTGGTTTTTCTTTTTTATTTGCTCCTGGCATTTGAAAATCCTGCACTCTCATCAACTTTCATAAAAATTTTTAATTTGATAGATAATGAAATAAGGGACAGACCAGACCTACAATCGTATGTGCAGAAGTTACAGTAAGTGATGAAAATCAGACCTAAGACGACAAACTTTCTGTCCTCTCCCAATTCTCCTATCAAGATGACTTTTAAGTGAGCAAGTTCAGAACTCTACGTATTACACTTACAGAAAATATTAAAAAAAAAAAAATCAAGTAATGGAATGTGTGTCCGACAGCTCACGCAGCAGCCAAGCAGACACTAGACCAGTCAGGGATTAGGAAGCATGACATGCAACAGTAAATTCACCTTTCCAATTTGGAGTACAGACATTGTTTGTCCTGGCAAACTGATGGAGATGATCTGAAAAAAGGACAAAGTGAAGGGCGATGGACCCAAGACCTGGATAAAGGGGGAGAAAATTAATAAGGAACACCTTTGCAAGGCCTGTGAATTGGTCAAACTGGAATTAAAGTTGCCACAAGGAAAGGATCCTCTTGGCTTGGAAACCTTTACAAGTATTTATATTTGTTATTCAAATGAAAGTATGCCATAAAACACCATTGGGTACTTTAAAAATCCCTTAAGGAGGTTTAGATTTCTGCATAATTTGTGCAGATTGCCTATTGACCTGCTTGAATATAGATCTTTACAAGCGAATAGAACAGAAAACTTGGGAACAAAGAGAAATAATTATTAAAAGCCAACCAACTAATGTAGTCTTATCACTGTGGCTCTCCAGACTAAGGAAATTTAGCACTGTCCAAAATATTAAAAGAATGATTATTCCAAATGACCTATAGCAAAGAGGGGTTCTCTACTGCAGAGACTACCCTCCTGGCTGAGAGAACAGCAGTCAACCTGCTGATACAGTTCTTCAATAAACAGCCAGTAGAAAAAGGCTTTCCATGGTATCTGCACACTTTAAAAGACCCTGATTGGGGGAGGGAGGGCTGAGTGGCTCAGTCAGTTAAGTAGCCGACTCTTGTTTTCAGCTCAGATCGTGATCTCAGGGTTGTGAAGTCGAGCCCCGCATCGGGCTCCACACTCAGCATGGAGTCTGCTTGGGATACTCTCTCCCTCTCCCTCTGGCTCTCCCCCAGCTTGTGTGCTCTCTCTCTTTCTCTAATAAAGAAATAAAATCTTAAAAACAAAACAAAATAAAATAAGACCCTGGTTTTGTGTTGCCTAAATTTAAATAGAAAAATTTAAAATCTACATCTGTAGCTTAAACTTGTACTCTAAATTCCTATTTCAAACTCTTTGTCTCAAGATGTGCCCCGCACAGACTCATCTTTAGTTTTTCATGGAGCCTCCTCTCCCTGTTCTGACGGAGCTGGTCCTGATCTCCTATGTTCCATCACTAGAGAGCCTAAGCTTCGTTTCTGGATACCAAGGATGATAAAACCACCCTATCAATAAGTCTATTAGCATACTTATTTTTGAGTATGTCTCTCAGATCAGCTTTTTCCTTGCTACTCCCATCACCCTACACGGGACTCCTTTCATAGCTTCAGAGCCAATCTGTCCCTAATGATTTACAGAGATAGACCACAAAAGTAAAGGGATGGCGTGCAGTGAAAACCCCAGGTCAGGACTGACAATCTAAAACAAAAAGAACTAGAAATTGAACGTTAAAAAAAAATTTAAAAATAAAAAAAAATAAAACCTTGCTAAAAAAAGTCAAGATGTGCTATCCTAAAGATCATATGTTCTCGTATGATCTTTTTATTTTACAACTGGGGCAACTGACAGTCCGTGGAAAAGTGAGTCTTAAAACACATTTCTTAATCTGAAAAGACATATACACCCTGTGTTTACTGCAGCATTGTACAATATCCAAGATATGGAAGCACCTCAAGTGTCCATCAGCAGATGAACAGATAAAGAAGATGTGGTGTACACACACACACACCCCCCAGAGTATTAGCCATAAAAAAGAATGCAATCCTGACATTTGCAACAATGTGGATGGACCTAGAGGGGATAATGCTAAGTGAAATAAGTCAGTCAGAGAAAGACAAATACTAAGTGATCTCACTCACATGTGGAATTTAAGAAACAAGACAAATGAACAAAGAAACAAGAAACAAACAAAAAACAGACTCTTAAATACAGAGAACCAACTGATGGTTGCCAGAGGGGAGGTTGGGCGGGGTGATAGGTGAAACAGATAGAGAGGATTAAGAGTTACAAACTTCCAGTTACAAAATATATGTCACAGAGATGAAACATACAGCATAGGAAATACAGTCAGTGAGACAGTAGTAAGGTTGCTTGGTGACAGACTACACTGATTGTGAGCACTGAGTAATATACAGGAATGCTGACTCATTATGTTGTACACCTGAAACTAAGGTAACACTGTATGTGTTCATTATACTTTAATAAAAAATTAAACAGAAATACATTTCTTAATTGCTACGTCTGGTGATTTTTCATTTATAACATGTTGCACACAGATGAAAACTGATCCCCTCTGATGAACACCAATCCCCCCTGATGCACAAAAATAGCATGCAGTCCACTTCACTTCCATTTCAATGTCGTTGAAGCAATAAGAAAGGAGGGAAGTGAGTGTGATCCATGAACCCCACCACAGCTCTACCCCATGACTTCCCTCACTTAAAAGCAGGGAGTGATATGAGCGGTAAACCAATAAATGCTTTGATTTTCCGCTGTCACTAAGCTGCTATGCTTTCCTGTTAAAAGATGTATTAGTAGGGGCGCCTGGGTGGTTCAGTTGGTTAAGCGTCTGCCTTCGGCTCAGGTCATGATCCCAGGGTCCTGGGGCTGAGTCCCACACTGGGCTCCCTGCTCCCTGGGAGCCTGCTTCTCTCTCTTTCTCTCTCTGTCTCTCATGAATAAATAAATAAAATCTTTAAAAAAATTAAAAAATAAAAAATAAAAAAAATAAAAGATGTATTAGTTTTGGGCGCCTGGGTGGCTCAGTTGGTTGAGTGACAGCCTTCAGCTCAGGTCGTGATCCTGGAGTCCTGGGATCGAGTCCCGCATCGGGCTCCCTGCTCAGCAGGGAGTCTGCTTCTCCCTCTGACCCTCCCCCCTCTCATGCTCTCTCTCTCTCATTCTCTCTCAAATAAATAAATAAAATCTTAAGAAAAAAAAAGATGTATTAGTTTTGAAAACACAGTTTTTAGTTTTGAACACATTACTCTTTTGAAATATATATTAACTTAAATATTGTCTTTAATGTATATATGCAGAATAATAAAAAGAGATACTCTAAATTACTGTGTCCTATCACTGGCTTGTTTGGTTTAAACAATTCTTGCCTGTGAGGAAAGCATTCTGGAAGAGTTACCTATTTGCTGGTAAGGAATATAAATAGAGCCAACCACGGCTTTGGGGGGAAACAGACATATTGGGTTAAATAAAATATGTTATTAAAATATATTTCACCTGTTTATTTTTACCTTTATTAATGTAGCAACTAGGGAACTTAATCTTATCTGCGAGGCTTGCATTATATTTCCATTGGACAGTACTGGCCTAGACAATTATTTGGCAATATAACCGCAAAGACCTGATAAGATGGAGATGAACCTCCAAATGGTTCTAGAACATTTTTTTCAATAAAATATGAAAAATCTCTTTGTGAAAAAGTAAAGAATAAATGTATGAAAAATCTTCAACATGGAGATTAGAAAAGTAGATGTAACATCTAAAACATATTCCAGAGGCATGCTACATTTTCTGGAGCAAGAAAAGGGCCAGGAAATAAACACTTTTGCCTTTGTGGGCCAATATTCAACTCAACTACTCAGCACAAAAGCCAGCCATAAACAATAGGTAAACAGATGGGCAGGGCTGTGTTCCAATAAAGCTTTATAAAAACAGGCCAGCTGAATTTGGCCCCCAGGCTGTAGTTTGCTAACTCCTGGTATAGAGCAAAACACCACAAATTCAAATTTCAAAGTGAGTTCTAAATGAACTAGCTTTGCTTTAAAACATGACAGTACAGAACAAGAAAAGTCAAAATCAGGTGGAAAAGAGAAATATCGCCTCTGGAAAAAAGACGGAATTCACTAAATGAGACGGAAATGATGAGAAAAATAAGAAAACTGTTTCTTGTCTGTGGAAACAATTCTTATATAAAGTCATGGGCAAAATCACTTACATTTAACTCTATTATCCAGAGTAATGTTACAAATAAGAGGTCAAAGGTGACAAACAAACAGAAAGTCCTCCTGACATCAGATATGCCTTTCTTCTCCCTTCCTTCGTAAGACTCGATCCTGGCCATGAGGTGTGTGGGGTTGATGGAATGAACGTCGCGCAAAGAAGTGTGAGGGCTCTGACTCCCTGTGAGAGCGCTCTCCATGTCTTCTTGCAGGGGGTTCATCCTGGAGGAGGGGTAAAGGAGCCTTTCTCCAACTTCACCATCCCTAGAGAGAAGAGAGCTTTGTGTTAAATTAGAGCTCACCTAAGACCACCATGCTACCCCCACCACAGGGCAACTGTTTCTCTGAGCAACAGTGTCTTAACTGAAGACATTTCTTCTGATGAAGACATAAACAGAAAATGAAGAGAAGCAATCCTTGATGTTATCAATCAATATTACAAAAGAGCTATTACAGAAATGAATGAAATAAAGAAGAATGCAAATTTACAGAATTAAAGAGAGAAGACAGGATGCTAACCACATCAAGAAAGGTCTCACTGATAACCTGGAGATGGCCGGTTCCTTTGCTGGGCCCCGGAGAAAACCTCTCCAACTCTGTGTTGTTACTCCTGAACCAGGAAACCATTTCCTGAAAGCTCCCCAGAGGGCATGTAACCAGAATGTGTAAATGAGACAGGAAAAACATGTTTCCTAAAGAGGAATTGCTTTCCACCAAAAGTATCTAATAAGCTGATTTTAGCATTTCCCCATCACCTCATAATGAATAAGCATGTTTCCAGGTCTCTTCTTGGGAAAAAAGTATATCCTCCCCCCCCCCCCAAAGTTCAGCATTATACAAATACCTCTGTGCTAATTAAATAGGTTACAGCTCTATCTAGAGATCCAGGAACTCCTCTCCCCAAGACCAAGATGTGCTTCTACAAGTAAAAGATTAGTAATCTAAGTGGTCTGATCTCATGGATGACGCAAAGTCATCAAACAGTATGGTCGGTGATATTATTGTTTGCCAAATATTCCTGTTTCCCTCCTAGAGCATTTCTCCCCATGGGAGATTCTATACCCCTGGTTCTACCGACTTCATGTGCCTTTCTTTGGCCAATGGAATACAAGCAGAAGTTTGGGTGCCACTTGCATCCAGATCTAGGAACCATGCACTTGTTCTTGCTTTTGCCACAGCAACTGGCAATGGCCAGATAAAGAGCATTTTCAAGGTGGGTAAAACAGAATTTGGAAACAGACTGCTGAGGTTTCCCTAAAGCACTGTGGTCCTGCTTGGTCCTGTCACAGTCCAGAACTGTCTCCTTAATAGAACTTCTCTCCTTTCCCACATTCAGGAACAAAAGTCCTTCCCACATTTTCATACAATGTGGTGATAAAATGACATAACATTTTGGAAAGCAATTTGGTTACGTGAACTAAGATGCTTTAAAATATTCATACTTCTTGGGCTAGTAAATCTACTTTGCAAATCTAAAGAAAATGAACTGTAGACCTTCAGGACAAAAACTGATCTGTCATTACAGGTCGGCTTAGTGATTACCTTTGAGCAAGAGGGAGGGAAGAGTAACTAGAGCTCATAAGTTTGGTCAAATTCCATTTCTTGGCCTGAGTAGTGCTAGCATGGCTATGCTCACTTAGTGATAATTTACTGATGTAGGTAGTAGTTTCAGTGGTGTGATTTGTGAAGATTCAAAATACTGTACACTCAGGTACATGTACACATATAGGAATTGTGTATGTGTCTCTGTGAAGTAGACTTTATCATTATATATCTATAATAGTTCCAACTAGAAAACAATCTAAGTATCTAACAAAAAGGGATTAGATAAATCATAGTACAGCCACAGTAGTCATTAAAGTACTTAGAAAGTATAACTTAGAAAACTGCTTGTTATAATAGTAACTAAAATCTGAATATTAAACAGAACACAGAGTATGTTCACAATTTTGTAAAAATAAAACCAAATTTTTAGAGGAATGTACCTATGAAACATACCAAATGTTAATACTGATTATCTCTGCCTGATATTATATGCCCTCCTGCATTTACCTTTTCCATATTTTCAGACTTCCTATTTTGCACATACAGTATTTACAACAGGAAGGATTAAATTCAAATGTAAAATTGTTATATTCCTGGACGGATGCCTCAGGACTTTATGAGGCCCTTCCCTCCCTTCTCAACACATCTGGGTGACAGTAGATAACCGCATCTTGGACATTTTGAAAAGTTCAATAGGAGTCCACTTCAGTGCCTTGTTTTTTTGTTTTGTTTTTTTTTAAAGATTTTATTTATTTATTTGACAGAGAGAGAGAAAGAGACAGCAAGAGCGGGAATACAAGCAGGGGGAGTGGGAGAGGGAGAAGCAGACTCCCCGCCAAGCAGGGAGCCCGATGCGGGGCTCGATCCCAGGACCCTGGGATCATGACCTGAGCTGAAGGCAGACGCTTAACGACTGAGCCACCCAGGCGCCCCCACTTCAGTGCTTTGTAAAATAAAATATAAAATTCCAAAACTCGAAGCATTTCTACACAATTTCTTTCTCAATGAGATCATTACCATCCTAGGGGAAGGAATACCAATGGCATATTCCCCAGTACAGCTGCTCTTAAAAACAAAGCTTGCAAAACATGAAATTTATCTTCCAGGCTTCTAAGAGTTAATTCTGGACAGTGAGTAAAAAGGAGTGTAACTGTGTTTTCTGTGATGAAACACACATTTCAAAGTTCAAAAAGATACCGGAGTCGCTCTCTAAATTTAAACCTGGATAAATATAGACATATTTCTATAACCATGCATTCTACAGTAAGAAAAAGCAATCCAAGTAGTTTTTAAGCCAATCTAATATCGTATTAGCAAGTATATATAAAAATTAATTTAAATTCTGAAGTCTACTAAACTGTATAGACCATCCAACAAATTCATAACTGAAACTCGGGGCTGTTTTTAGGAAGAAAATAGCTTCCGAGGTAATTAGATCATTTTCTAGTGTCATCCATTCCTCCTTCCCTGAGCCCACTCCTCATGAATAAAAAATGGTAACAAAGCAAAACACCAACCATAGAAATCTGAGGCTATTTCAAACTAAAACATGACATCATACAATGGTATACAACTGCCTTGAGAAATGAAAATCATTACATTGTTTTTCAGATGCATGCACAGAACTGCTAACTAGCTAGAATTTATAGATATTTGCATACTTTCAACAATAGTTACCCAAAGCACAGATTGTTGTGAGCGGACTCCTAGCAGATTGATCCCTCCCTAGGACAGAGGAACTTTTAAAAGGGAGAGAGAGCCTCCTTTAAATGTATAAAAGAGAAGGAAACTACATAAAGCCCCTTTCTGCTCTACAATCATAGGACTTCATGCTAACCTTGTCCTGCCAAAAGATTCAAGTGTGAATTCCTTCAGGAAGACTTCACTGAAATGCTCCCCACATTCTAATCCCTGGCAGGGTCAAGTACATCTCCTCCAAGTTCCCCTAGGACTTGTGGATATGCCACTTCTTGCTTACTACAATGTGCCCTAATTATCCATTCATTCGCCTGTCTCTCTAGCTAGTCAGTGTGCTCTGTGAAGGCCTTGAATTTGATTTGCACACTCCTGTACCCCAGGAACCACCACAATATACGGCACACAGCAGGAACAAAACAACTGGTTGACTAATTTAATTCTACCATCTATCACAGAGACCAGCAGAGTTGGCTTTCAAAATTCTCTGAATTGAAGAGACCACAACTACTTTTTTCTAAGGAAGAGCGTGGATATTCTTCCAGATGTAATTTTGGAAGTATTAAATATTCAGTTCTTGGTACTGAGAACCTCTCTGGGGTTGGCTTAAGGAAGACTAAGCCTCTCTAAAGAGCGTGTTAAGCACTGATTAGCTATATGCACAGGAACTTAAATCTACAATTCAAGATTTATTCCAACCGTGGGGAAAGTATGGGGGATGAGGAGTGGGGCAGAGAATTATTAAGAAAAAAAGAAAAACATCTCCTTATCTTTTTCTGGGATTTGTGTGAGGAAATGAGAATCTCCTTTTGTTATTTCAGTTTTTGAAAATGAGATTCATGTCTTCCTCTCTAGATGAATAACTATCTTCCTCTGTACTCTAAAATTAGCCAGCTATTTCTACAATTATGCTGTATTAACAACTGCCCCAAATTCAGTGGCTTAACACAATCTACATTTATCCTCAAGCCCACGGGTCTACAGGTTGCCTGAAGTTCAGCTGCTCCAGTGGGGGCTCAGCTAGGCAACTCTGCTCCTGGGGGCAGCAGAACTCGGCTTCAAACTGTGTGTTGGATCTAGATCTGATCTTTATCTTCCTCCTTGGACCAGGACTATCTGGGTCATGTTCTTTTCACAGCAAGTGGCAAGACCACAGGAGACAAGCTAGAACATGTAAATACATTTAAAATCTCTGTATACATGATGTCTGTCCTATTCTATCAGCCAAAGTATAGCTCAAGGCCAGGCCCAAGGCAGCAGAGCTCGCATGTACACTCCACTGAAAGAGAAGGAGAACGTAAGTGCATATTTGATTAATTTTCCAATCTAGCATAGCTATCAATGTTCTAAACCCGGGGTTGACAAACTATAGCCTGTTTTTGAGTATCAGGTTTTATCAGAACACCACCCCCACCATTCTTCTGGTCTATGGATGCTGTCACACTAAGACGGCAGAGGTGAACTGCCCCACCAGAAACCATACTTTACTATGGGCATTTTTCTAGAAAGAGAGATTACTGCTTTCATTAGCTTCACAAAGGAGACCCAAGCGAGATTTAGAGTTGTTTAGATTAGCAAAAATAGGCTAATGATGAATATTCATTTTTCCAATGCATACTCTGATTGTATGACTGGCAAAAACCTATAATTCATTCTAATTTTTCCACTGGTTGCTCTGGTGACACCACAGGTTAGGGATACACCGTATGTCGGCTCCCCTGGGGCCACTTCAACAGTGCTTACAGCATCAACATGCTGCTCTTTGACTTAATTCTCTTTCCTTAATTCCACACTACCAGAATTGGAGAAGAATTCTGTCCCATCTGTTGACAGCTTCTTAAATGATGCTATCCTTCCCACGTGGAAAAAAATAAAAAAATAAAAAAATAAAAGAAACTAAGATCCTTTCTGCTTCCAAGAGGACTGGCTTACATCTTTGGGATTCTTCTATGGCACTCATCCCCAGGCTGGGTGCGAAGCTGAGCCAGAACTTCAACTCCATCTGCTTCAGCACAGAATTGATACTATCCAGATGGTAAAAGCAGCTGCTCTGAGCGCTGGCTACCACTGCTAGTGTCATACAGAGTCCCACAGTTTCTTGTACCTTCCTACGAGGAGTAGAGAGAGGCTCTGGGCACCCACTGGTGGCATCAAACCACTTCTTTCAACCCAACCACCCAGCCTCCTTCTCGGTACTACTTCTGGCAACAGCCAGGACATTGTATGTTCTCCTCGAACAGAGTGTCAGGATAACAGACACTAAAACCATTTAATTCAGACAGACTTTAGTCATCACCTTAACCAAAGGCCTAGGGAGCAGAGTTGGCTTATAGACATGTTTTGCTTCGTCTTGCACAGTATTGCTCAAGATTTTGAATTAACTGCTAACATTTTCATGTAAAAATCCAGACTTCCAGCTTTTCTTGAAGAGTTAAAAATAGAATCAGTAGGCCTGCATTTCCTTACCATAACAATAAAGCCCTGAAGGTGCTGACCTCTTTAGAGGTGGTATGATGCACTTTCCACTTGGCCTCAGTTTTTCCTGGAGGCATGTGAGTTTGCCACTCTGATCTATTTCCACTCCCTTGTTTTAAAGGCAAAGAGATGCATTAACACCTGAAGACTGTCTCATCATATTGCTTCAAAGTTTTCTTCATCTTTGTTATCAAAGTTATTCTTGCCTATAAAATTAATGCATGTTTAAAGATTTAAAAAAAAGAAGAAAGAATCTGAGGCCTATGTGGATTATAGGGACGTGCCCATCTAAGAGATGTTTTAAGATATATTTTAGGATTAAAACTCAGGTCTTCTACTTCTTCCCTCTCCGTCACTCAGCCTCCTCCCAGGTAACTAGAAGGAAATAGAAGGGACATCAGCAGGTGTTTAAATGGACCTGGGGATGCAGGCATTGAATCTGAGAGTCCTAAAGACACAGGCTGCCTCAGCTGTGCCCACTCTATCCTAGGACTGGGTTTCTTTGGGAGCAGGGGGCAACCTGAGCTGGCTATCCTCTAGCAAGGCCCACACAGGAAAAGACCTAGTTTACGATGGTAGAAGTCCTGTCTAGAGCCTAAAGGTTCCAAGATGAAACAGCCAGAACTGGCGAATGGGAATACTGAGGAAATAACCTCACATTTACAAAAACACCTTGCCAGTAAGAGAAAGAGGCATGGTAACTAAGAAACATAGAGGCTTTAAAAAATAAATATACACAGAAAGAGAGAATATGGGAAGGAAGCTATAGCTAATTTGAAGTATCAAAAAACAGAGTAAAACAACCTTCATATTTTAAGGATATCAGTATGAGATGAGCAAAGTTCTGCCACGCCTAAGAAGAGCCAAATATCCCACATGTCAAATTCAATCAATTATTAACCTTTCATAAAATAAAAATTTCTACTTAATGTTGCTTAAATGAAGCTGCTTATATTTTTTAAAACCTCCAAAGTTGTTTGTAGATGAGATTTTTTTTTTTAAGATTTTTTATTTATTTGACAGAGAGAGAGACAGCCAGAGAGGGAACACAAGCAGGGGGAGGAGGAGAGGGAGAAGCAGGCTTCCCGCAGAGCAGGGAGCCCGATGCGGGGCTGGATCCCAGGACCCTGGGATCATGACCTGAGCCAAAGGCAGAAGCTTAATGACTGAGCCACCCAGGTGCCCCAGGATAAGATGTTCTAAACAAAGGAAAAAGTACGATTCATTGTCCTGTACTTCTTCATGTTGTTGATTCTACCCTGGAAAGTAAAGGCGCGGTAGAACGCTGATGAAAGTGGCTTTAGAAAGACTGGCAGGGGACAAAGTTAAGGAGTTGATGCCTTTGTGCAACACTTCAGCTTCCTGAGCTAGAGAACCAGCATTACAAAGCACTACAGGAAGTTTAATAAAACCAAGACCAAACCAACCTTTTTTTGGGCAAATTGCCCACTACCACTATGTTCACATTTCAAAACAGTCTTGGCTTACTTTATGCCATATAAACTCCAAACTAAATACAGTGTCTAAAAATATTTCTACAATCTAGGCTATTGGATTGTATTTTACTATCTTTTGTTTCAGGTTTTTACTTAAATTCTAGTTAACATACAGTGCAATACTGGTTTCAGTGCTTCATCACTTACATACAACACTCAGTGCTCATCACGAGTGCCCTCCTTAATGCCATCATTCATCTAGCCCATCCCCCGCCCACCTCCCCTCCAGCAGCCCTCAGTTTATTCTATGCAACCATCAAAAAGAATGCGATCTGGCCATTTGCAACAACGTGGATGGAGCTAGAGAGTATTATGCTGAGCGAAATAAGTCAGTCAGAGAAAGATAAATACCATTATGATCTCACGCATATGTGGAATTTAAGAAACAAAACAGATGAATATTGGATTGAATTTCAAAATACCTATCACATTCAAATTAGCAGTTGAAATAAGAGGAAATCACTGGATAGAGAGACACAATAGGAGATTACCAGATAGAGAAATCTGGGGCCAAAAATCAGTTATTGTAAACAAGTGAAAAATTCTATAAAACATTTAAATAACATCACCCTATTATTCAGTACAAATAAAAAAATAAAAAAAAAAAACCTCTCCTCAGTCAAGGAGTCAAATTTTGCCAGTAGATCCCTATTAATTTGACAACTGAGTGAAATATTTAAAAAAGAAAAAGAAAACAATGCATGCGCATGTACAAAAGTCTGCAAGGCTTTTTACAGATCTGCCCATATCATCAGGGCTACAATGAGGGAGCAGAAGGGAGAACTGTGAAACAAAGTAATACTGCTCTCTGAGAGTTCAACTATAAATTCAACACAGAATGAATCAGAGTAGAGTACGGTGTCCCTAAAGAAGCAAAATGGTTAGCAGGCCAAGATAGGAGGACATTGACAGGACATGTGTTCAGCTCTCAAGAGTGGAAGAGGAAATGTGCCCACCAAAAAGGGGATGGGCCAGCCCAGAAAGTACAGGAACAGGAGTGTCACAGCAAATGGAAGCTGTGCCTAGCCTGGCATCTTCAAGTGGGAGGACCTTGCCTGTTGGATTTCAAGCATCTCCAGTCCGTGGGCCAGATTATTCCTATGATTATATAATGGCGCAAGGGTATCATCAGTGGCCTTTGTCACTGAACAATTTAATAATTCCCTGCATGCCTCCCACCACCTTTTTAAAATTCTGTTTCTTATTAAAATGTCATAGTGTAGGTAGAGAAACGAGACCAATCAGCTCGAAATAAACACTCAGTCTACATAGCGGATGCCGTGTTCACTGCAGATTTTGAGATGTGAGTTGACCCACGGGAGGCAGAGCCACTCTCCACGGGGCTCTGGAAACAGATGGTGACAAATCAGGTTTCTTGGTCAACAGGAAAGAGGGCTGGACTGTAACACTAACAAAGTCAGTGTGATGCCACTGAGAAACTTTTGGGGAAGTGGATGTGGATGTCTCCTGATGACCCGCAAAAGCATTGCTCTTTGAGAACTCCTAGAGACACCATTCAGATACCACCTTCCTGATAGTCATCTTTAAATATTAGCATATTTTGTGTATCATAGGCAAGTGGTGACATTCCAAAAACAAAAGAGAATTACAGAAAGTTGTACTTCACCTCACTTCAGTATTCTTCCACTACCTCTTTATAAACTCACATGATGAACAACAGTGGTGACAGTGGACATCCCTGTCATGTTCCTGACCCCAGGGGAAAAGTTCTCAGATTTTCCCCCATTGAGGATGATATTTGCTGTGGGTCTTTCGTATACGGCTTTCATGATTTTGAGGTATGTTCCCTTAATCCCTACATGGTGGAGGGTTTTTACCAAGAAAGGATGATGTATTTTGTCAATTGCTTTTTCTGCATCGTATTGAGAGGATCATATGGTTATCCTTCCTTTTATTAATGTGGTGTATCACATTGATTGATTTGTAGACTTACATACAATTATCAATAATTTTCTACAAGTAACATCAAAAACTAATGATGTATTGTATGATGACTAACATAACATAATAAAATAAAATAAAAAAATAATTTTCTGTAAGTAAATTATTAAGAGGACCACAGTTACCAGGCTCAAAACAGAGCTAGAATAACTGAACTTGACTTTGTAATGGTAATACAGTACATCTGCTTTTTTTATAAAATCTGACTTACAAGTATTTGAGTATGATTACTAATTCATAACCACTAAAAAGTAGGGAAGTTCAGCTAACGGTTCTTAATAAGTACGTAGATTCTGACACATTCATTCCTCCAAACTAGGCAAGTATAGCTAATATTTGGATTTCTAAAAGTTGAGAAGTATAATACATTTGAAATCAGGCTTAAGATTTAACACTCAATATCAATAACATGTGCCTTAACAGAAACAACAGAGAAAAAATCCATCTTAAAAATGAAGAAAATGTAAATTTAATTTACCTCCTATGCAATGATTAATGCTGCAAAATGTATGGTTATGTTACAGTATATTCATAAAAGAAATATCATTACAAGGTATGAGAGGTAGCCTGTTGCATTCTTTCAGGAATTTACTATACTGTTTCAATGTGTTAAGTACCTTGTTGTAAAGTACAATTTTAAGTCTAGAATTCATTATTTTCCTGACATATTTTTCATTATAATATATACTGTATGCTATTGTAACAGTTTTATTAAATGCTTATATTTTAATCAAACATGTAAAAAAAGCTAAGAAAATGATAGATTATAATCAAAATGGAAGCACTGACAGTATACTTTTTCCATTATTTTTTAACTTTAAGTTTTTTATTGTTATGTTAATCACCATACATTACATCATTAGTTTTTGATGTAGTGTTCCATGAGTCATTGTTTGTGCATAACACCCAATGCTCCATGCATAACATGCCCTCTTTAATAGCCATCACCATCTAAACCATCCCCCCAACCCCCTCCCCTCTAGAACCCTCAGTTTGTTTTTCAGAGTTCATCGTCTCTCATGGATCGTCTCCCCTCTGACTTCCCCCCCTTCATTCTTCCCTTCCTGCTACCTTCTTTTTTTTTTCCTTCACATATATTGCATTATTCGTTTCAGAGGTACAGATCTGTGATTCAACAGTCTTACACAATTCACACCGTTCACCATAGCACATACCCTCCTCAATGTCTATCACCCAGCTACCCCATCCCTTCCACCCCACCCCCATTCCAGCAACCCTCAGTTTGTTTCCTGAGATTAAGAATTCCTCATATCAGTGAGGTCATACATGTCTTTCTCTGATTCACTTATGTCACTCAGCATAACACTCTCCTGTTCCATCCACGTCGTTACAAATGGCAAGATCTCATTCCTTTTTTTTTTTAAAGAATTTATTTATTTATTGGACAGATAGAGAATAAGCACAAGTAGGCAGAGAGGTAGGCAGAAGGAGAGGGAGAAGCAGGCTCTCCACTGAGCAGGGAGCCAGACGTGGGGCTCAGTCCCAGCACCCCAGGATCATGACCTGAGCTGAAGGCAGCCGCTTAACCAACTGAGCCAACCAGGTGCCCCAAGATCTCATTCCTTTTGATGGCTGCATAATATTCCATTGTGTATATATACCACTTCTTCTTTAGCCATTCATCTGTCGATGGACATCTTGGCTCTTTCCACAGTTTGCCTATGGTGGACATTGCTGCTATAAACATTGGGGTGCATGTACCCCTTCGGGTCCCTACATTTGTATCTTTGTGGTAAATACCCAGTAGTGCAATTGCTGGATTGTATGGTAGCTCTATTTTTAACTTTTTGAGGAACCTCCATAATGTTTTCCAGACTGGCTGCACCAGCTTGCATTCCCACCAACAGTGCAGGAGGGATCCCCTTTCTCCGCATCCCCGCCAACATCTATCATTTCCTGACTCGTTAATTTTTGCCATTCTGACTGGTGTGAGATGGTATCTCATTGAGGTTTGGATTTGGATTTCCCTGATGCTGAGCGATGTTGAGCACTTGTTCATGTGTCTGTTGGCCATTTGGACATCTTCTTTGGAAAAATGTCTGTTCATGTCTTCTGCCCATTTCTTGATTGGATTATTTGTTCTTTGGGTGTTGAGTTTGAAAAGTTCTTTATAGATATTGGATACTAGCCCTTTATCGGATATGTCATTTGCAAATATCTTCTCCCATTCTGTCGTTTGCCTTTTGATTTTGTGGACTGTTTCTTTTGCTGCGCAAAAGCTTTTTATCTTGATGAAATCCCAATAGTTCATTTTTGCCCTTGTTTCCCTTGCCTTTGGCAATGTTCCTAGGAAGAAGTTGTTGCAGCTTAGGTCGAAGAGGTTTTTGCCTGTGTTCTCCTTTAGGATGTTGATGGACTCCTGTCTCACATTTAAGTCTTTCAACCATTTGGAGACTATTTTTGTGTGTGGTGTAGGGAAATGATCCAGTTTCATTCTTCTGCATGTGGCTGTCCAATTTTCCCAACACCATTTGTTGAAGAGACTGTCTTTTTTCCATTGGACATTCTTTCCAGCTTTCTCAAAGATTAGTTGACCATAGAGTTGAGGGTCCATTTCTGGGCTCTCAATTCTGTTCCATTGATCTATGTGTCTATATTTGTGTCAGTACCATACTGTCTTGATGATGACAGCTTTGTAATACTGCTGGAAGTCCGGAACTGTGATGCCACCAGCTTTGTTTTTCTTTTTCAAGATTCCTCTGGCTATTCGGGGTCTTTTCTGGTTCCCTACAAATTTTAGGATAATTTCTTCTATTTCTTTGAAAAAAGTGGATGGTATTTTGATGGGGATTGCACTGAATGTGTAGATTGCTCTAGGTAGCATTGACATCTTCACAATGTTGATTCTTCCAATCCATGAGCATGGAGCGTTTTTCCATTTCTGTGTGTCTTCCTCAATTTCTTTCATGAGTATTTTATAGTTTTCTGAGTACAGATCCTTTGCCTCTTTGGTTAGATTTATTCCTAGGTATCTTATGGTCTTGGGTGCAATTATAAATGAGATCGACTCCTTGATTTGTCTCTCTTCTGTCTTGTTGTTGGTGTATAGGAATGCCACTGATTTCTGTGCATTGATTTTATAGCCTGCTACTTTACTGAATTCCTGTATGAGTTCTAGCAGTTTTGGGGTGGAGTCTTTTGGGTTTTCCACATACAGTATCATATCATCTGCAAAGAGTGAGAGTTTGACTTCCTCTTTGCCGATTTGGATGTCTTTGATTTCTTTTTGTTGTCCGATTGCTGTGCTAGGACTTCTAACGCTATGTTAATAGCAGTGGTGATAGTGGACGTCCCTGCCGCGTTCCTGACCTTAGGGGAAAAGCTCTCAGTTTTTCTCCATTGAGAATGATATTGGCTGTAGGTTTTTCACAAATGGCTTTTATGATATTGAGGTATGTACCCTCTATCCCTATACTCTGAAGAGTTTTGACCAAGAAAGGATGCTGTACTTTGTCAAATGCCTTTTCTGCATCTATTGGGAGGATCATATGATTCTGGTTCTTTTGTTAATGTGTTGTATCACGTTGATAGATTTGCAGATGTTGAACCAACCTTGCAGCCCAGGGATAAATCCCACTTGGTCATGTGAATAACTCTTTTAATGTACTGTTGGATCCTATTGGCTAGTATTTTGTTGAGAATTTTTGCATCCATGTTCATCAAGGATATTGGTCTGTAATTCTCCTCTTTGTTGGGGTCTTTGTCTGGTTTTGGGATCAAGGTAATGGTGGCCTCATAAAATGAGTTTGGAAGTTTTCCTTCCATTTCTATTTTTTGGAACAGTTTCAGAAGAATAGGTATTAATTCTTCTTTAAATGTTTGGTAGAATTCCCCTGGAAAGCCATCTGGCCCTGGGCTTTTATTTGTTGGGAGATTTTTGATGACTGCTTCAATTTCCTTAGTGGTTATAGGTCTGTTCAGGTTTTCTATTTCTTCCTGGTTCAATTTTGGTAGTTGATACATCTCTAGGAATGCATCCATTTCTTCTAGGTTATCTAATTTGCTGGCATACAGAGTTGCTCATAATATGTTCTTACAATTGTTTGTATTTCTTTGGTGTTGGTTGTGATCTCTCCTCTTTCATTCATGATTTTGTTGATTTGGGTCATTTCTCTTTTCTTTTTGATCAGTCTGGCCAGGGGTTTATCAATCTTGTTAATTCTTTCAAAGAACCACCTCCTAGTTTCATTGATCTGTTCTACTGTTCTTTTGGTTTCTAGTTCATTGATTTCTGCTCTGATCTTTATTATTTCTCTTCTCCTGCTGGTTTAGGCGTTATTTGCTGTTTTTTCTCTAGCTCCTTTAGGTGTAGGGTTAGGTTGTGTATTTGAGACCTTTCTTGTTTCTTGAGAAAGGCTTGTATTGCTATATACTTTCCTCTCAGGAGTGCCTTTGTTGCATCCCAAGGTTTTTCAACAGTTGTGTTTTCATTTTCATTGGTTTCCATGAATTTTTTTAATTCTTCAATTTCCTTCTGGACCCATTCATTCTTTAGTAGGATGCTCTTTAGCCTCCATGTATTTGAATTCTTTCTGATTTTCCTCTTGTAATTGAGTTCTAGTTTCAAAGCATTGTGGTCTGAAAATATGCAGGGAATAATCCCAATCGTTTGGTACCGGTTGAGAAGTGATTTGTGACCAAGGATGTGATCTATTCTGGAGAAGGTTCCATGGACACTAGAGAAGAATGTGTATTCCGTTGCTTTGGGATGGAATGTTCTGAATATGTCTGTGAAGTCCATTTGGTCCAGTGTGTCATTTAAAGTCTTTATTTCCTTGTTGATCTTTTGCTTAGATGATCTGTCCCTTTCAGTCAGGGGGGTGTTAAAGTCCCCCACTATTATTGTATTTTTGTCAATGTGTTTCTTTGCTTTTGTTATTAATTTCCTTATAAAACTGGCTGCTCCCATGTTAGGGACATAGATATTTACAATTGTTAGATCTTCTTGTTGGATAGACCCTTTAAATAGGATATAGCGTCCTTCCCCAACTCTTATTACAGTCTTTGTTTTAAAATCTAATTTGTCTGATATAAGGATTGCCACCCCAGCTTTCTTTTGGTGTCCATTAGCATGGTAAATGGTTTTCCACCCCTTCACTTTCAATGTGGGGGTGTCTTTGGGTCTAAAATGAGTCTCTTGCAGACAGCATATGGATGGGTCTTGTTTTTTAATCCAATCTGATAGCCTGTGTCTTTTGATTGGGGCATTGAGCCCATTTACATTCAGGGTAACTATTGAAAGGTATGAATTTAGTGCCATTGTATTGCCTGTAAGGTGACTGTGATTGTATATTGTCTGTGTTCCTTTCTGATCTATGTTGCTTTTAGGCTCTCTCTTTGCTTAGAGGATCCCTCTCAATATTTCTTGGAGGGCTGGTTTCGTGTTTGCAAATTCCTTTAGTTTTTGTTTGTCCTGGAAGCTTTTTACCTCTCCTTCTATTTTCAATGACAGCCTTGCTGGATATAGTATTCTTGGCTGCATATTTTTCTCGTTTAGTGCTCTAAAGATATCATGCCAGTCCTTTCTGGCCTGCCAGGTCTCTGTGGATAGGTCTGTTGCCAATCTAATATTTCTACCATTGTAGGTTACATATCTCCTCCCGAGCTGCTTTCAGGATTTTCTCTTTGTCTCTGAGACTCGTAAGTTTTACTATTAGATGTCAGGGTGTTGACCTATTTTTATTGATTTTGAGAGGGGGTTCTCTGTGCCTCCTGGATTTTGATGTCTGTTTCCTTCCCCACATTAGGGAAGTTCTCTGCTATTATTTGCTCCAATATACCTTCTGCCCCCCTCTCTCTTTCTTCTTCTTCTGGGATCCCAGTTATTTTAACATTGTTTCGTCTTATCATATCGCTTATCTCTCGAATTCTGCCCTCATGATCCAGTAGTTGTTTATCTCTTTTTCTCAGCTTATTTTCCGTCATTTGGTCCTCTGTATTGCTGATTCTCTCTTCTGCCTCGTTTATCCTAGCAGTTAGTGCCCCCATTTTTGATTGCACCTCATTAATAGCCTTTTTGATTTCGAGTTGTTTAGATTTTAGTTCTTTTATTTCTCCAGAAAGGGTTTCTCTAATAATTTCCATGCTTTTTTCAAGCCCAGCTAGTATCTTTAAAATCATGATTCTGAACTCTAGGTCTGACATCGCACTAATGTCTGTATTGACTAGGTCCCTAACAGACGGTGCTATCTCTTGTTCTTTTTGTTGAGGTGATTTTTTTCGTCTTGTCATTTTGTCCAGAGGAGAACAGATGAATGACAGAAGAAAATGCTAACAGGTTAACAACGTCCTCAGAAAATATAATCTAAACAAATCAGAAAAGACCTGAAACCAGGGGAAAATAAAGGGAAAGAAAGAAAAGAGAAAAATAAAAAGATAAAAACAAACAGAACAAAACAAAACAAAAAGAGAATATGATCAAATATGATCAGGCTGGTGTATAGATCAGTGCCACACACTAGATTTTGGGTGTTTTGGTCTGTTAGGAGAAAGTGCCTCCTAAAATTTTAAGGAAAGAAAGACATATATGTACAAAATAAGGGTTGATATGATGAAGGGATGGAATATGAATGTAAAGATGAAAATTATAAAAAATTTTAAAGAATGTATTGATAAAAAGGTTTTTGAAAAAAATAAAGAAGAGGATTAAAAAATAAGGAAAGAAAGAAAGAAAAAAAAGAGGAGAGAATATGATAAGGCAGGAGATTGGAACAACGCCATACACTAGAGATTTAGGGTATAGTTTGGTATGTTAGAATAAAGTGTATCTCAAAATTTTAAAGAGAGAACAACTTATATATATATATATATATATATATATATATATGTGCCAAAAATAAGGGTAAGTACTATGAAGGGATAGAATATAACTCTGAAAATGAAAAATAAAAATGATTTTTTAAAAAAAGGGATTGATAAGATGTTGGTTGAAAAATGGAAAAAGAAAAATTAAAAAAAAAGTTAAAAAAATTAACTTTGAAAGACTAAAAAATCATGGTAAAAAAGCCATGAATTCTATGTGCAGTATTCCCTTAGCACTGTGGAATTCTCTCGTTCTCGTTGATCGGTAAACTTGGTCTTGGCTGGCTGTTCTTGCTGATCTTCTGGGGGAGGGGCCTGTTGCCATGGTTCCCAAATGTCTTTGCCGGAGGCGGAAGTGCTCTGCCCTTGCCGGTCCAGGCTAAGTAATCTGTTCAGGTTTGCTCTCGGGAGCTTTTATTCCCTGCAAGCTTTCCGTACAGCTTTGGAGGACGAGAGTGAAAATGGCGGCCTCCCAATCTCCACCTGGGTTGAGCCGAGAACTCAGGGCCACGCTCCCCATTGCGCCCCCGGAGAAAAGCAGTCACTCCCGTGTCCCCGGTCTCTGGCCGCACTCCATGCTCCCCCGGCCTGTGACCGAGCATTTCTATCTCTGGTACTCAACCCCATGTGGAGTCTCCAAACCCAGCAGATCCCTGCGATACGCTCCTGCGCCGCTCCTCTCAGGAGAGGAAAGGGAGTCTCCCCGGCTCTGCCGCTTGTTGGGTCCCTGCTGGAGGAGCAGTGGCCCGACTGGGCCGCGGATCACAGTTTATGGCAACCCCGAGCTGGGAGTCCTCGCCTCGGCTCCGTCTCTGCAGCCGGCTTCCCCGCTCCGACACCTGGGAGCTCTGCCGCACTCAGGCACCCCCGGTCTTTCTGCGACCCCGAGTGTCCTGAGACCCCACTGTCCCGTGAGGGTTCCACCCCCCGCTTAGCCACTGGAGCGACGTCCCTCAGCGGAGCCGGCTTCTAAAAGGTCCGATTTTGTGCTCCGCGGCTCTATCACTTGCCAGAAGCGGCCGTCGGAGGCCCCCTCCCCCGCCGTCTATCCTCCCGAATATCGCCTCAGAACACTTCTCCACGCATCCCACCTTCCAGAAAGTGGTCGCTTTTCTGTTCAGAGAGTTGTTACTATTCTTTTCTTCGATTTCCTGTTGCGTTCATAGGTGTTCAGAATGGTTTGATCCCTATCCAGCTGAATTCCTGAGACCAGACGAAATCTAGGTCTCCTACTCCTCCACCATCTTGCCAAGTATCTTGACAGTTTATTTTAAAAAAAAATCTATTTGGCATTTTAAAGACATACATACGCATGCAAATTATTTGAATACATAATTTTTTAGAGATGGATAATCATTTTTTTAGCCCCTCAGTCACAAATGATATGCTATTTTGAGGATATGATATGTTATGCTTAAAAAATTTACCATAAAACTATACTACTACATAAAATCTAATTCAAAAAGTCTTGCAATTAGGAACTGTACATAGAGAAAACAATGCAAAATAAACACTCATAGCAGTATTTTCTAAAATATTGAGATAAATATATTTAAAAATTTTTAAATAATATTTAAAAAATGACAGATCTTAGGAAAATGTTTAGAGAGATGTTTATAAAAGAATCCTAAGGGGCACCTAGGTGGCTCAGTCGGTTAAACATCTGACTTAATTTTGGGTCAGGTCATGATCTCAGGGTCCTGGGAACGAGTCCCGGGTCAGTCTCCACACTCAGCCCAGAGTCTGCTTGAGATTCTCTCTCCCTCTGCCCCTCCCACCCCCTTGCTTGTGCGTGCCAGCTCTCTCCTGTCTCAAATAAATAAATCTGAAAAAAAAAAAAAGAATTCTGAAAACGTCTTACTAATGAAGCATTTAGGCAAGAACATGTCAAACTCATATTCAATGTAAATACCCATTTTCTCCTTTCAGGGATGAGAGGTAGAGCCAATGGAAGTAAAACATCTTACCTTGAAAAAAAAATTAGATTGAATAACTTAAAAAATGACAGTAAAAGCAGTGGAAAGCTGTCGAAGTTGTGCTTATCATCAAATTCACTTCCTTAAAGTACTTTAATTACTTTTTAAATAAAGAATAAAATTTTAAAAATGGGCACTTAAATTTTAAGGTTACAAAAACTACAAGTATCTTATAGGGAAAAATATCAAAAAAGAAAAACAGTGAGTACGATTAATAAGTTAGTCCTAAAGGAGAATGATAAATGTTCCAAGCTGGGGATTGGGTCCAATGTGATTCATTGTACTAAACTCTCTACTTTTGTACATGGATGAATATTTCCATGAATTTAAAATATATAAATAAATCCAAGAAATAGGCAAATAGGTAAACCTAGACTGGGGAGGGGGAGATTAAGAAAGGAGTACAAGTACCACTTTGGGGGGGTTATTTCTCAAGCTGTAAGTGATACTTAACACTAATTACGTTTGAGAATCATAAAGTTAATACTCTGGAAATACTTTAGTATTCTTGATTTATCAAGATGTAGACGGCCTGACCTGAACGAACCATCCCAAAAAGAAAAGTAAAAAATTTTAGTTGACAAAGAACTACCTAGCAAAGGAACTGGAGTCAGAGAGTTGGCTCAGTATTTCAAAATTTGAAAAAAAAAAAAAAAGATAAAATCTCGCAAACTGTTGCAGAACATTAAAAAAAAAAAGCTATCATACCATTAAATAAAGCTAACATAATCCTGACATTATCTGTCCAAGAACACACAAGAACAAAGAACACAAGTATAAACTAATCCCACCTATGAACATGTTATTATATATTATACAACACTGTATATACCACATATTAATCTAATAGCAAAATGAGTAATTTCCTTAGCGCAGACTGAGTCAGGTACAGGGCTGAGTAGTTAACTTAGAGTCATTTAAACCTCACAACAGCTCTCATGAGTAGACTCCCATATTCGAGTGTATTCCTGAAACATTGCATAAATAAGTCAAAACTCATATAAATAAAAGCTAAACCTTAATAAGGAGGCAGATATTTGTTTACCCAATAAAATGTTTCTTTGCATTTCAAAAGCATGCATGAACACAACTTATGACTCATGTGGGTCAAAAAGCTTTGAAATTATGTAAATTTTGACTGGTTTTCAATTTGGGGGGACTGGCATAATTTCAAACTTTGTAGGACTCCTCTCCATATTGACATCTGTTATCTTCCACTTTCCTTAAAATGTGGCCCTTTCATGTCTCTTACTCTCCAGGTTTTGAACGAGATATAGGGAAATATCCTAGTGATATAAGAAAAACAACTGTAAACTGAAAGAAAAAAATGGCAAGGGATAATCAGCGCCCAGAGACAAGGAACAAGAGGCAGACAGGAGAGGAGTGTGTGCCCATCTTCAGGGGCCACGTAGGTGGGCACAGAGGCCACAATGACGATTTATCAGAAGTCAGAAATCTGAACTGTGATAGGAAATTAACCGAATACCAAGTATTAGTTCAATTAAAAAAAAATAAAACCACTAAAGATCAATGAAAACTCATTAGCCATCTAGCCTTGCGCTTTTAAGCTTTCCTGCAAAAAATATCTACAGATGATAAAGATGCCATCAAAATTCAGTTGCAAAAGAATGAAACTATTAGTCATTCTGGCTCATGGAGAAAGAAATCTACACATCAAAATATACTGAAGATTCCATTTAAAAGTTAATGAAACAAAACCATTTGCACGGGTTATACAGTAGAAGAAACTGCAAGGAAATAAATGTTTTTAGGATGCGGAATTTATAAGAACATCTACAAAGAGAAACATCTGAATACATAAAAATCAAAAGCTTCCCTATCCACCTTGCATTAGAAGTGAAACTTACAAGTGATTAAAGACATAATGAAAACTTTAAAATTCAATCAGAAAAATGGGCAAAGACAAGGCACACAAGATAAAGAAATTTATTGATAATCTAATAAAAATAGAATTCTCATCCAACACCTGTAAATTTTTTAGAGAAGCAAATTTGAGGCATGAGATCATTTATTAGTTTAATAGTTTCCTGGGACCTTCAGGTAGACAGACCTCAAATCTTTAATCCTGCCTAACCTAACACATGGTCTACACTTCTGCTTCCCTCTCCAGAACCACTTCATGCTAGAAATCATAAGCACTTCCCTAAAGGAATCACATTCTCTGGGAAGCTCTACTTGTATTTTTCTCTACCCAGAGTGCTAATCTCCTTACCTCTATGGCTTGCTCATCCTGTAAGCCTTAACTCAAAGATTACTTTCTCAGGGAAGCTTTGGCTTCTTCCCACTCTTCCCCACCTCTCTGCCCTGAGCAGAGAACAGCATAAACAGACTTCTATAATGATATTTATTATGCTGCAACAAGATTATTTTTGCTCTTCATTTTTTTTTAAAGCAACAGTTTGCTTAAAATGTTGGGATTCACCTATTTACCAGTCCCTTCATTCTGGACAGTGAGAATGGGAAGAAATTAAAAACAGACAGACATGGGGCACCTGGGTGGCTCAGTCGGTTAAGCGTCTGACTCTTGATTTGGATTCCTGTCATCTTAGGGTCCTAGGATTGAGCCCCGCATCCAGCTCCCCACTGAGCGGGGAGTCTGCTTGGCTCCTTCTGCCCCTCCCTCTGCATGCACTATTTCTCTTTCTCTCTCTCAAAATTAAATAAACTTTTAAAAAAATAAAGACAGAAAGACTATTTAAAATTGCATCAAAAACATTAAAATGAATTTAACAAAATATATGCAAGATCTGAACACTGAAAACTAAAAAACACTGCTTAGAAAATAAAGATGAAAATCAGTGGAGAGATATATTATGTTTATGGATTAGAAGAAATCATAGTGTTAATATTTCAATTCTCCCCAAATCAATCTATAGATACAACTCAATCCCATCAAGTTTTTTTGGCAGAAATTGACAAGCTAATTCTAAAATATATAGAAATGCAAAGAAATGAGAATACCAAAAGCAATCTTGAGAAAGAAGAACAAAATTGGAAGACTCACACTGCCTAACTTAAAAATTTTCTATAAAGCTTCAGTAATGAAAACAGTATGGTACTAGCATAAAGATCAGCAAATAGATCATTGGAACATAACAGAGAGCCTAGAAATAGAACTGCACGTATATGATCATCTGACTTTGGACAAAGATGTCAGAGCAATCCAATGGTAAAAAGAAAGTTTGTTTTCAACAAATGATGCCAGGACAACCAGATATCAAAACTGAAGGGGGAAAAAAAAAAGAACTTTGAACCCTGACTCACACCATGTAAAAAATAAGAATGTGTAGGAGAATTTTTTTTTAAGATTTTATTTATTTATTTGTCAGAGAGAGAGAGCACAAGCAGGGACAGCAGCAGACAGAGGGAGAAGCAGGCTCCCTGCTGAGCAAGGAGCCAAGGCAGGACTCGATCCCAGGACCCCGGGATCATGACCTGTACCGAAGGCAGACGCCTGACTGTGACACCCAGGTGTCCCAAGAATGTGCAGAGTATTTTTGTAGGCAAAGATTTCTTACAGAAGACACAAAATACCAAAATCATAAAAAAAAAAAAAAATTGTATAGGCTGTCTTACGGGTTCCTACTGGACAATGTGGGACAACCTGAGCATGAAAATAAGCAATAGCAGTAATGCTGGAAAAATTTAAAAGTTCCAGAAGTCTGGGACCCCTGGGTGGCTCAGTTGGTTAAGTGTCTGCCTTCAGTTCAGGTCATGATCTCAGGGTCCTGGATTTGAGTCCCACATTGGGCTCCCTGCTCAGCGGGAAGCCTGCTTCTCCTCTGCCTGCCGCTCCCCCTGCTTGTGCTCACTCTCTCTCTGATAAATAAATAAAATCTTTTAAAAAAATAAAAGCTACAGAAGTCCACAGTATTGTAAAAAAAGTGAGAGACAGAGATGAGGTAGAAGTTCTCTCTTTTTCCTTTCTGAAAAAAAATGTCAGATAAAAAAGGAAGAAGAGATAATAAAATTAGAAAAATCAACAACTTGTAACCCACTGGAGGGTTAGTAACTGTAACTCAGCTGGAGTAACTGAGCCATGAAAGAATCTTCCAACGGATGCTAAAAATTAAGAGGTTGTTGAGAAATAGGATCTTCACAGTCTCAAAGTATTATCCCTCAGATTATCTAATAATTCCATTGGGGATAATATACCTTTATAGTGAAGAGATCTGGCAGCCACCATCTGTACCCAATCAAACAGCATTACCAATACTGGAATAAGCTGACATTATTATATACCTTCCAATGTGAAGCATTAAGAAGTACATAACACCAATTATCTATCATGACATATCCTTGCAAAAATGTTTAACCTGATTTTAGTCATAAAGAAACAATCAGACAAACATAGCTTTTGGGATGTTCTCCAAGATAGGTATTGTGGGCTGTTCAAAAAAGTCAATGTGGTTAAAAACAAAACAAGAACAGAAAGAAGGAAAAGTGCTGTGGATACTCTTCGAACTTAAAAAAACATTAAGAGACACAACTATCAAATGCAATGCGCAAGCCTAGATTGAATCTTGAATTTAAAAGAAAAGAAGAAAGAAAAGGAAAGGAAAGACAAAAGAAAAGAAAAGAGAAAACAAAAAAGCACAGAAGACAATTGGGTAATTGATTATAGTTCAGTCTTCTTGTTATGTAGGAGAATGCCCCTATTCTTAGGAGACACATGCTGAAGTACTGAGTAGTAACTGTCATGAAGTACATGGCTTAACTTATGAATAGTTCAGAAAAACAGAAGGACAGAAAGATGTTTTGTAATAGAGTCACCTATTTTATCTATCCATCCATTATCTATAAACATACATATGATATATATTTAAATGTAATGTATATACAATACATACACATATGTAGCATACAGATATTATAGAGAGCAAAGGCAAATTTTCATTACAAAAAATCATTAAGTTAACTTTGCTACAGTGTGAGCTACCTTTATGAGCACGGAGGAACCAGAATCATCCTAGAAAACCACTTAAACCATTCTATAAAACAGAATGCACGTGGATTTTGTACACATTTGCATAATTCTTCTACGTGACGGTTTGAGACAGTGACAGACTAAAAGGAAAATCTCTGTAAGATCTCTAGGCATCCAAATCATTTTGCCCTTTATGTAACTATCAAATTATTCCCACACAAATGAAAATTGATTGAAGACTTCCTAAGTCCTTGTGACTGCAGATAGCACTCATTCTGTCTGAATGTTCAGCCACTGTCAAACCCCTAATAATGGCCTTTTTTGTTGTTGTCCTGAGGCCTAAATGAAACAGTGGAGGGTATACTGAGCAACAGTTTGGGCTCTAAAGTCTGCTCCGGTGTTTAGTGAAAATGTGCACAAGATAATCACTTTTCTATAAGCTTTTACAAGTCAAATCTGTTCTTCATTTGGTTCCGTATATTAGTACCCAAACTCTTCCCAGACACTTGGGGAAAGAGATTTTTTACGAGGCCTCATCCACTGAGGCTCGGGTATACCAGATGCTGTTTTATTCATGCAGCTGATTTATTATACTACACTGATTGCTACACTTCAACACCACTTCCTTCTGTTCTTTCTCTTACTTCTCTTTAAGAATTTAGAATGTCTGACTCCGTAGTAATCTCTCTCTATATAGTTTCCATGGTTTCATTCCAAATATTTATTTTCTAGGTTTTTTCTAGTGTTGTTTACTCACCTGAGATGTAATGAAAGCTTTTAGTCCACCCTGATAAATCGCTCACTCTTTGCTGCTTTCTGCCCTTTTCCTCCCCGCCAACACACATATTCAAGGCTTTCTATTAAAACCCTCTGTCATTTCTTGCAGTCTTGTCTCACTCAATTTCTGCTTATATCAGCAAATCAAAGTAACCATGTGTGCATAAACAGGATTTAACTCTTTATCAATATAATTTAAGACTAAGATTTATTTAGAAATTAATATCAATGACTTGGAAAAATTAAAGCAGAGAACAAATATGTTATGGTATTTTTAAGTCAGTCTTCTAACAACACTAATTTATCTCCCAAGCCCAAACCTGGTTTTATAGAAACTTAATTTCTAAGCAATCTATTTCTATAGCAATGATAAAAATATTAGTGAACTTTTATTTGACCCTTAACATAGAAATATTAAGATATACCAATGGCCAGCTAAATGCATATTGATGTTTTCATAACTTATGAGGCAAACTAAAACATATATACTGAGAAACTGAATCTGGATGTGTACTACAAAATTTTAAAATTGCATTTGATAATTTTTGAAAATTCAAAGTTTGCCAGGAATATACCATGTCTACTTTATTTACTCCACAACTATGTGTCAAGCACCAAAAAGCTGTGTCAGGTCTTCCTGAGCACTGTGGATGTGGCAATGAACAAAATCAAAAATATTTCCTACCTCACAGAGCTTACTTTCTTTTTTATTTTTTAAAAAAGATTTTATTTATTTATTTATTTGAGAGAGAGTAAGAGTGAGAGAGATCACAGAGGGAGAGGGAGAAGCAGGCTCCCCAATGAGCAGGGAACCCAACACGGGGCTCTATCCCAGGACCCTGAGATCATGACCTGAGCTAAAGGCAGACTTCCTAAAATAAGGGAGCAGAGGATAAACAAAAAAGCACTGTATGTTTAAACTGCATGGTCAGGACGACCTCACTGAGAAGGTGGAGCAAAGAGCATTGAAGGGAGAGGGAAGAGTAAGGGCAAAGTCCTGAGGTGGGGTGGAGTTGGCCATGCAAGAGTGCAGACACGTCGCTAGCTTTCAGCTTGGCTGGAGCTAAGTAACAGAGCTGGAGAGCAGAAGGAGAGGATAAGAGAGAAGGGGTGGAGGACCTTACAGACCACCGTAAAAACTTTAATGAGACAGGAAGACACTGGAAGGTTTTCAGTAGAGGCTCTCTAGCTGAGAGAACCATAGAAGCAGGAAGACCAATCAGCAGATATGGTAACAATGCAGGAAAGAGGTTGACTTAGACTAGCGTGGTAGCATGGAGGTGGTGATGACGGACTGGTTCTAAATACAGAGCCAAAAGCATTTTTGATGGCCTGGGTATGGGATAAAGGAAGGACAAAAGGAGAACTTCCAGGTTTACGGCCTGGGGAAATAGAAGGATGGAGTTGCTATTTACTGAAATGGAGAAGATCGTGGAGGGGCAACTTTGAGGAAGAACAGTTTAGTTTGGACACATAAAGTGTAAGATGCTTATTAATATCCAAGTGGATAGTAATTACTATTATTAAAGTAAGTAGCTGGAAATAAGTGAGGAGTTCAGGGAAGAGGTCTGAGCTAGAGGGAGAAATTTGAGAGTTGGTAGGTAGCATAGGGACAGAAGTTAAAACCATGCAATAGAACAGAAATTTGAATGTTCTCCCTTCTTTCCATAAAGGATGAGTAAAGGGGGGGGCCCTCTTTCAGTCCACTAAAAGTTCCCATTTTGTTAAATAATAAGCACTGAACACCTACAAAATGTAAAACCCCAAGGACATTTAAAAGGATTCAAAAAGCAACGCAAGTGTCCCCCCGCTCTCGGCAGAACTTCCATCTAGTTGAGGAGACAGATAGATAAATAATAGAAGGGAATGACTGAAGAGAAAGGAAGGAAGGAAGTCAAGTGTGCACTCCTGACAACAATCACGCCCCTGAGTGTTGTCTGGTCCGAGGGAAGATGAGCCACCCAGAGAGGAAGGACATTTGACAATGTAGATTTGTTCTTCCACAGATCACAGGTTGGCAAAATGGCAGCATGCCATGGAGTGGCCCAGTCATGTTGGGTAGTTCATGTTGTTAGCTTACTACCTCCACAGGGGTTGACAATTTGGTAGCCAGTTATGCCCCAGCACTGACTGAGTCAAATGGCTAGAATGTTACAGCCATATCCCATCACTGTTCAAATAAAAAAATCTCTCTCAATATGGACTCTGGCGAACAAGAATATTCATCTTTTTCAGAAACTGCTATCAGGTGGCCCAGAATAACTAGAACAACGTAGTCTTTATAGCTACCTTCCTTCAACTTCTACTGTCTCTCTCCAAACTCTGATTCTCCTCCTAGTAGGTCTCTTCTGGTGCTCAAATAGATTTTAGAGCTTTTCTCCACTTCTCAGCTTCAGCTCTAATTTCTATACTCACGTATTTCCTTCACAGCTCACCTGGAAACAACTTTATTTTAATCTTCTAGGTCAGAGAAGCTATACATAACCCCATTTCCATTCATGAGTCAAACAAAGTCATTTCCATAGGTATAAAAGACTGCTGATTTTTTTGGTTGCTGACTACCCACCATTTTCCAGAACTTTTTCTTCTTCCCACAGAACAAAATCTACTTTTAGCTTTCCTAAAAAATCACAGGAAATCAGTTATTATGGTTAGTATGGAGTTAGCACTATTTTTCCCAATTTTGAATTCATTAGTACTCTCAACCATCAGTAGATGGTAATTCAGAGCAACCATGTTGCTCCTTAGTGCACACATTCTCATGAATATTTAAAACGTCCTCTTAGGGATGTGCTGCCAGCTTTAGCAATGATGGAGTCAACCATCATATTGCTTCCTAGACAGATGAGGTCTGTTGGAGGAGATCATCAAGAAGACATGACCACCAGCCAACCTGTGAGCTCGACCTAGCCACCTGGAGGCTCCCCACCCCCTTTCCTGTCCTTGGAATGTGTATTCTGCTTGTCTTCCCCACTCCCAGAAGCTGCTCCAAAGACAGAGCCTTGAAATAGAACTGTGGTGCTGACGCCATCTGGACTGGGTATGTGATTGACTGAACTTGCTTGAGGCCTCGACATAAAATTTTAAGATTCTGGAGGCCGGGTGAGGAAAACTACTCATCTTGCAGCTGCTCAAGACAAGCCTTGTAAGTAAGTTCCTTTGTTCCTTACAACCACCACGGCCAATGTGAAGTGGTCTGCCTCTTTCTTCACTCTGTCCCTGCCCTGCACACACATGGGCCAGTTTCAGATTACACTCCAGAAGCTCCAGAGGAAGCTGTAAACCAACAAAATCCTTCAGTTAAGAAACCTGAAACATTCTCCAACGCATATGAAGACATATCTGCACCAGTTAATGCCATTTCTTCAGTGCTTACTGCAGGCAATTTTCAAATAGAGGCTTTCGATTCTCAGGACAGAACTATGATCTTATTGATCTAGATCTGAAAATCAGTAATATCCCAAGGCAGTGAGCCCACTGATCTCCCAGGAATCATAGGCAAGTGGTTACAAGTGGACCCTTCTCTTTAGTAACCATCTCTCTTCATCTCAATGACTAGAATTAGGAATGTCTTCATCACACATTCTCCGTAGGCCTCCCCAAACTTATCTCCTCTACATGGGGAGACCTGAAGCTAAATTCCAAGTAGCCAGCTGATGAGTAGACAGCAAAGCTAAGGTGGCTATTCAGAAGCAAGCGGGGTTTCTCTTCATTCAACAGCACAAGACTCCTTCTGTGAAGGAGAAGAAATAAGCATTTCTGCCAAGCGTCACTCTAGCTGACAAAGCCATCCTCTACTCACTGCTCCTTAGTGGTTTCAACACTGGGAGAAGTGGTGCATCAAGAGTAATGCCAGGAAAGACAGAATATCAACTGCCCATGGTGTTATCCAAGGCCAACTTCCTAATTCACAAACCAGAGCAAACCAATAAAAGGAAATGTCATTCACGTCTTTGCCCAGGAATATCTAACAACAGGCAGAAGTTACATATGTTATCTCCTACACTTTGATATACAAAGATGGCACACAGTTCCTAACATAATTACCGATCTCTATGGTGGATGAAGATCGGCTTGGTACATGTGACAGATAAGGAAATCAACAGTAAAATCTTGATGCCTGGATTTAAAAAAAAAAAACAAAACAGCAGCCTTTTCTTTTTTCATCAGACTTCTTAGGTGGTCTCACAGGAAACTGACCTTCCCGAGATCAGCATCAGATGATTTTATCAATTTAGCTTATGCTTCAGAAAACAGAATCATGGGTGTATGGGTGGCTCAGTCGGTTAAGCGGCTGCCTTCGGCTCAGGTCATGATCCCGGGGTGCTGGGATCAAGTCCCATATCAGGCTCCCTGCTCAGCAGGGAGTCTGCTTCTCCCTCTCCTTCTGCCTCTCCCCCGCTGCTCATGCTCTCTCTCTCTTTCTCAAATAAATAAGTAAAATCTTTAAAAAAAAAAAAGAAAAAGAAAACAATCACAAAAACAAAGACCACTAATTATAAGACTCAATGCAACTATAGGCTAGTATACTCAGAAAACGGAATTATAGCCTCATAATGAGAATGGATTCAGAGAACGTTACAGAGGCAGAGGACATCATAAAAGTAGTAGCATCTCTTTAAGCTCTCAAGGTTCTCGATAAAGGCTTGAAACCAGCTCCATTATTTGCTCTCAAATAATGTAACAAAAGATAAGCAATTACAAAGTCAAAAGGAAAATTGTAAGAATGACTTAAAAATACAGATATTGATGTATACCATATATACTACCTGTAAATACTTCAAAAATGTTAAAGGTAGGAAAAACTAACAAATAATAACCTATAATTTCTTGGGTACAGCTTTTATTATGAAGACAATGCATTAAATTTGATTCTGCTGTGAGCTCCATCTTCTGAACTGGTGACCATGTCATTTCCCTAATATCTCTTATTGGACTTTTCCAGTTTTCACAATTATCACTCATTCACATTACTCCCATAATTCACACTCACTCATCTCCAAAACATCCTCCATGCTGGTATCATGCTAGTTTTTTTAAAAATGAAAACTTGAATGAACCATTTCATCCCTCTACTCCAAACTCCATTTCTCTCACACCCAGGGCTATAGCCATAGGGCCCTATTTTTAGTTCCCTGTATAGGAGGAAGTTTCACCATCCATGCCTTTGCCCTAATGTTCCGTCTTCCTGGAGAGCCTTTTCATTGGAGCACTTAAACAACAGCAATAATAAGCCAATGCATTGTTTAAGGAAGCTTAAGTACCACTTCCTCAAAGAAACTTTCTGTCACCCCATTGGATGACACACGTCATATATCTTTAATGGCACCTCTAATCTTTCACACATTGTTAACATGTCCTTTTCTCAGTGTTAAACCAAGAGTTCCTACAAGACATGTCTATAACCTTCTCACCTACGGAAATGACTGGCCATGTGTTAGGCATTTGATTTTTTTGTTCAATTAATGAATCACAAATAGCACCGTATAAAAGTCTGGGGTCTGGGTGCTTTTTAATCAAAATTAGGCAAGTCTACACACATCTGGAGTTTCAATATATTACATTAAATGAACCAAGAATATCTGAACTTTCTTTAATTACTATAACTGACAAAACACTGAATCAAAATGCACCCAAATTAATTTGGTCATCTCTTTTTCCAATTATTTTGAATGCTATTTACTGAAGTTGCTCCAACAACATACTACATAAACTGATACAAATATTTGGAAAAAGAGAAAGAAACCCCACTATATGAAGGGGACCCAAACAGACAGATATGTAATTATCTACCACAAGTAAAACACCATGCTAGAAGCTGTGAGGAAAACTAAGATGGGAAAGACACGACCCTGATCCTCAAGTAGAAAAGTTTTATAAAGGAGGTAAAATGGTTATACAAATAATTAGAAATCAAAGCCTAAGGTAATTATAATACAGAGAAGATTGAACTTTAGGTTGTGGTGACCAGAAAAGGCTTCAGGAAAAAGCTGCCCCAAGAGAAAATGTATGACTTTGCAAGAAATGTAAAGGAAATACATACTGAGAGTAAGAGGAAGACTGGAGTAAATTAAAAACAGAGGCGCACAAGCACGTCCAGACCAGTGAGCCACAGACGGTCTGGGAGGGGCCCCACGTGAGCAAGTGTCAGAAGGAGCAGCTGGACCAGGAAGGAGGACAGGTGACAAGGGCCATGGAGGGTCAGCACCAGAGCGTGAGCTCACTTTTCACACCATGAGCAGAGGCATGAGGGCACAAAGGCTCGACTAAGGTGGCCAGAGTCTGAGGACAAGGAACATGCACCGAAGGCCACAGCCGTCCATTGGCTACTGAAATGCAGGCAGAGATGCTGGCCCTTCAAAGCATTAAACCGGATTCAATGGGTTTCTGGCTGCCAACAAAGTGAGGTTTAATTGTGGTTTGCTTCTCCAGGATATAGCCATTCTGGGATTCCAGAATTTATGTTTTCTCGATGTCCTATAAAAATATGTATTTTAACACCTGGACAAGCAGAGGGCATGAGAGAAAGAGGTACGAATGATGCTAAAGGGCATGAGTCCAGAACTTTCAAATGGTCTGCACTGGACAGCAGAGCACTAAAAGTTCAAAAGGTATCAGACGGCCAGCTTTAATTCTCATACTCTTTGGTTTAAAAAACAGCAAGACAGCCCCTTCTAGTCTGGAAGCCCCTTCCCACCCACCCTCATTTCCAGAGCCTTCAAAGGGAAACTCGCCCTCCACACAGAAACTACATTTCCCCCATCAAATGCACGCACACTTCTCTATAATGTCACACTGCTGCAAAGTTTGCACAAAAAAAGACTGCAAATTGATGCCCCAGGACCAAACCTTATACATACATAGTGTTTATCTGTCTGTTGTCTTGCATGATGTCTTATAAACACCAAATTAATTGCCAATATTAAAATATGAGCGTTTCCCCACACAAATCCAAATTTCTAGTTTCTCTTCCAATATAGGCAATCCTGGCAATACTCCCCAGCCCCCCAGTTTGCCACCCGGCCACCTTACTTACTTAGAGCCCTGCCTGGTCCTTCTTGGCATTTGTTTGGGCTTCTAGTTTACACGGTCTTTGGATTGCCAATAGTTGGGGCCCAGTCTCAGCTGGCTGTGTGAGGACAGGGTTCACAAAGAGCACTGCCTGGTGTCAGTCCTCTGCTTACTAGTTGCATAACCTTACCCAGCTTCTCCTTCTGTAAAATGAGGACAATAATAATGCAATTGTACTTCAGAGGGCTGTTGTGAGGAATACATTAGTTTCTACAAAGCAGCGGTTCTCCAGGTACTGGGGCCGGTGAGACATTTTTGGTTGTCACAACTCGGGGAGGTGTCCCTGACATCTAGTGGGTAGAGTCCAGGAATACTGCAGGACAGCCCCCACAACAACAACAAAATATCCAGCCCAAAATGTCAACAGGATGAGCAATCCAGACACAAAGCAAGCAGAACAGCAGCTAATACAGAGGAAGCCCTCCTTAAGTGTTAGTTCTTGGCAATAACGCCCACAGCAAGTACTGGCTGGTGTTCCTATCTCGGCTGGAGAAATTTCTAATAGCTCAGGAGCGCCTTGCTTGATGAATTTAACTATGACACAAATAGGAAAATGTACTTGAAACTCTGGTTCCACATCATTAGCTCAACAAGCAAGTGGTTAAAGAAAACAAAAACAAAAACATGAGAATATATTTTCCTAAAACAGAAAGCAAACAAGAATACACCTTGGTGAGCAATAATGCACAATATATGAAAAGCATACTGTCCTGGAAAACATGGGCCATGAGAATGAGTGATTACCACAACTTAGAAGGTACTAGGCCAAATTCCTCTCAACTCCAAGTTTTATACACTGAGGATGCCCAGCTCAGGTGGGGATTCTGGGTGAAAGGTCCTGCTTTGATGTGGAGTTACCACAACAGGTACCTTCCAGATCCAGATCGAGAACAAGCAAAGGAAGTGAAATAGCTCAGAAAGGCTCGAGCTCTGCAGGACATCAGAACCCACGACAGCTGGTGCAAGCCCCAGCTGCCTCGAGCCAGGAATATGGGCCAGGCTTCTTAGCCCAGCACCACACGCACCCCTAGCTGGGCTCTCTGGGCCTTTTCTAATCTTTAATATTCAAAAGTGGAATTGCTCTTATTTTTTCTAATAAACACAGGCAACAACGATTTTTACTTGTGACAATGTGCCTTCGCCATTTACACCCCAAAGATTTGAGTTCCTCTTAAGGGATCCCTTGGTAACTGCAGAAGTCAGACCCTTAACTGAAACAGGAAAGAGGTTCTGTTGTATCAAAGCCAAGAAAAGCATTAACAGTGCTTCTCTCAAAGATGAGATGATAAAAATATAAATAAAACTAAAGGGCTCTACAATCTACAAAAAACTTTGCATGTGTAAAATGAATTGTTAAGTGTCTTTTAAGCTCAAGCAAACATATATTTAAACACCCATGTATAAAAGAGTGTATTACCAAAGATACCAGGATTGGTAAACTGCATCACAGAGAAAGACTCCCAAAAGCGCTATGAAAGAAAAGGCTTCCAGTAAAGATACAGGAAATATCTCATTAAATAAGCAGCACAAATGTACATGGAAGAACGGGCAGAACTTTGGCTGGATCTGTTCGTCTATGAGGCATTCCAGGCAGAACACAAGCAAAGGCACTTTAGTTGAAATAGCCAGTTCAGTTTGGGGCACTGGGTTCATGGTGGAAGGATGGCGCTAGAGTCTGAGACCAAATCATGACAGCCTAGATCTTCAGAACATGGACATCAGTTGCACGAACAATCCTGAAGGACAGAGAAACTCAGTCAAAATACCCAGTGAATGGCTTAAAGATCAAAAGCTCTCTTTTGCCTAAATTTAAAGACTTTCCAACATGTAGGAAAGTAATTCCATTGACATAATTCTAATTCAACTAATGAAAGACAATCCCTATTACATTATAGGAGTCAGAAAGTCACCAGAAAGTAAATTAAACTATTTGTAAGTTTACTATTATTCACCTACCATATCCCAGTCATAATAAGCAAAGTTTGGAAATAATGAGCATTTTTAAATTGTAGGAACACAGTAACCCATTTTTCAGCCATAAAATTCATGAATTGATTTTTACTTAATTTTTTTTAAATGATTACATAGTACCAAGAAAGCTGAGCTGACCCAAGGGCTTCCTCAATTCTAGGAAGAAACTCCCCCTGCTAACAGAAAGTATGAGCCAGCAACTCTAGGCAATGTTCCCATACTTGTAAGCACAAGGCTAAAGCTAGGAATTCAGTAACAAGTTTTGAACTCCCTTTCAAAGATGTGTGCAATTAGGGGCGCCTGGGTGGCTCAGCTGGTTAAGCATCTGCCTTCAGCTCAGGCCATGAGCCCAGGGTCCTGAGATCAAGCCCCGCATCCTTCTCCCTGCTGCTCCCCTTGCTTGCGTGCATGCTCACTTGCTCTCTCTCCGTCAAATAAATAAATAAAATCTTTAAAAGATATAGTCATTTTGAAACCACTGTCTACAAAAATCTTTGATTTTTGTTACCCAGAAAGTTTACACCTGCTCCCTGCTGAGAAAAGGGAAGGAAAATAAAGCAATGGATTATATTAGCCCAAGAAATATTACTACCTTGTATGAGTTTACGAACAATAAATCCATCATGTTGAAATACTGTATTCTCAGGGGTGCCTGGGTGGCTCAGTCAGTTAAGCATCTGACTCTTGCAGGTCATGTCTCAGGGTCATAAGATTAAGCCTCACCTCAGGCTCTGCACTGAGCTTGCAGCCTGCTTAAAATTCTCTCTCCCTCTCTCTCTGCCCCTCCCTCCCAGGCCACCCCCCCCCCCACTTTGCCCTCACTCATTCTCTCTCAAAAAAAGAAATATTGTATTTTCATATATGTAGAAACCCGTTGTGATGGAACTTTTATGAGGTATAACAGAAAAAAATATTAGGCCGAGAATCAGTAAGGTGAGAATTTGGTACCAGTTATGCCTTGAAAATCTGGGCTTTCACAGCCTGAACTTTAAAATGAGAGGACTGGTGATACTGGGGAGGGTATGTGCTATGATGAGCACTGTGAATTGTGCAAGACTGTTGAATCACAGATCTGCACCTCTGAAACAAATAATACAATATATGTTAAAAAAAAAAGAAGATAGCAGGAGGGGAAGAATGAAGCGGGGGAAATCGGAGGGGGAAATGAACCATGAGAGACGATGGACTCTGAAAAACAAACTGAGGGTTCTAGAGGGGAGGGGGGTCGGGGGATGGGTGAGCCTGGTGATGGGTATTAAAGAGGGCACGTTCTGCGTGGAGCACTGGGTGTTATGCACAAACAATGAATCATGGAACACTACATCAAAAACTAATGATGTAATGTATGGTGGTTAACATAACAATAAAAATTTAAAAAAATAAAAAATAAAATGAGAGGACTGGGGGCGTGTGGGTGGCTCATTCCGTTATGCATCTGCCTTAGGCTGGGGTGGTGATTCTCCGGGTCCTGCAATCAGGCCCCACATCAGGCTCCCTGCTCAGTGGGAAGTCTGCTTCTCCTTCTGTCCCTCCCCCTACTCTCTCTCTCTCTCTCTACCTCCCTCTCAAATAAATAAATAAATAACACCTTTATAAAATGAGAGGCCTGAATCATGATCTCTAAAATGCCATTTCAAAAAATATAATTTCAAATAATAGAGATTTGTAGCTGCTGCTATGTATTCAGGGAAGCAGTGAGGTAGAGTAACATGGATTAGGCTTCGGTTTCAGGCTAATTGGAGTGTTCAAATCTATGCTCACTCAGTACTAGCTGGATGGCTGAAGTACAAGCTTCCTTTCTGCTCAAGAAGGAGTAATATTTACCTTTGCAATATGTTGGAAGGAAAGAATGTATGTAATGCACCTGGCACAGTGTGGGCACTAAATAAAGGCAGACATTAAGTCTCTGATCAGTTAAAAGTTCTGATGGAAAATGGTAATCCACTTGACAATGCAGTTTCCTAGAACTCAGCTTGGACAAGAGCAGGGATTGACTGCCAGTCCTTTCCAAAGGGCAAACACATAAAGACAATCCTGGAGGACTCATAGGAAGGAAGGATAAAAGCAGGGAGCTGAAGATAAGCAGAGGCTGAGAGTCCTGCACATAATAATGAACAGGAAAAAAACAGCATGGGACACAGTGCTCGAGGGAAGACATATTTTCATTAAGAGAGAAGACTATTGGTGAAAAAATATATATAATGAATTGCTGTAATGATTTCATAACTAAAATAAAACAGAGAGCTGGCTAGAGTCTATGAGCATCATTAAATAAAGAAGGATTTGGCAATACACAAATCCTAGGCCTTTTGCCTGTCTGCACCGGGTTCGGATGATGCAGCTCATGCCCACCTCTCAAGTGTCATCTCCCCCCACCTCACTCTCTCCGAGGTTCACGCCATTCCAAATGGCTTCTCTTCTACCCCTGGAACATGCTAAGCCCATTTTTCCTTTAGCTCCTTTGCACTGCAGTGTCTGCCTGGAAACTTCCACCAGATCTTCCCATGGCTGACTCATTCTAAACATTCAGGTCTCATGAAACTGTGACTTCCTCAAAGCCTTCTCTGATCACCATATCTAAATTCCCTCTTCTCCCCCACATCCCAGTCACACTCTATCCCCTTATCCTGAACTATTTTTCTATCATTTATCATTATCTAAAATAGTCATTTTGTTTACATGTTTATTGTGTCTCCACCAAAATGGAAGGTCTTTGAGGGCAGGAACCCTAAGTAATCAACAATCAATCTCCAACACCTTAAACCAATATGTGGCATATATGAGGTATTCATCTGGTAAACTTGTTCAAAGAATAAATTGAAATGATTAAAATTGCCATCATGTGAACATAAGTAAGAAAAAGTCCCCCAAAGTGACTTCAATTTCACTTCTTCAATGCAGTTTTACGCAATCATGCAGGCTTAAAAGTTCAATGTTTTAGATAGCAAGATTTAAAGAGAATGAATTTTTTTATGAAAATATATATGTACGCATATATCGTACACTGCACATTTTCACTTTATGGGCATGAGTCTATAAATAAAGCAAGCATAGTAAAAGTTTTATTTTTGGAGATCCTGCTTTTAGAAAAAGGGTGGATGGGTAGATGGTATATAGATGGGAATTATCTTTCAGAACCCTTTTCAACAAAGATTCTGAGGTAAACAATCTGAACTAATTCCAGTATATTTGAGAGATAAGACCTGTTACTTCGTTACCTTGCTAAACTTATCCAACTATTACTGAGTCAAGTGATGAATTCAGTGATTCCATCTGTGAAACAGAAGACAAATGACACGGTGAATAACTGGCACATTAACGGAAGGGTCAGAAAAGTTCCACAATGTTAACCCATATTTGAACAAAAGAGAAAAAAAAGTCTCTTTCTAGAAAATCCTAAGCAAAAATAAGCATGCTACGGAGATTTCAAAATATGGCTGGATACCATGAGTGGGCAAGGCAGTGAAATGAAACTAGGGCCACAACACTCATAACTTGTACTTTGATTTTTAAATTTTGTTTTGTTTTGAACACAGATTTTCTTAATGAATAAAAGAGGCCAATGATCGACCTCGTCTGTATAACCCACACATCACCCTAGTCACCGTTGTGGTAACTCTGGAGGGCCCATGGCGCCAGCACTGGGCGGGACCCCACGGAGAACTCCTCGGGGTCCGCAGGGCGAAGGAATGCAGACCTCACTACCTGCATCCAGTCCCAGCATCCCAGCCCAAGCACTGGAACGAGGTGGGACTCAGCATTCTACAGCTTCACTTTTGCATCCTTTATAAACACAGCCTGCCTAGCCCCTCCTCCTCCCCGAGGACCGCGCAGCACTCGGCAAACACCCCGACGCTCGGGCTCTGGCCTGCGTTCACGGGTCTCCCGTGAGCCCCGGGCAAGTCATCTGTTCCCGGCTGACTCAGTTTTCCAATCTGTCAAATAGGGTGACGAGAAACCCAGCCTACCTTATCGGGTGGTTTCGGGCCGGCCGCCCCAGGCTGGCCCGGGGACAGCAGTTCCGTGGTTGCGCCCGCGGGAGTCCTAGCGGGCGGAGGGGCGGGGCTTGGCGGGGCGGGACCCGGGACCAAGCCCCGCAGCCGACGCGCAGCCCACCACCCGCAGTCAGCCAGCCACCCGCTGTCCTCCTCGAGTACCCGGCCCGTGACGTCAACACGCTGACGTCGACGCACCGAGGCTCATCTCGCCCGAGGGACCAAAGACTAGGCTGGGGCCTGCAGGACCCCTAACAGAGCCGACGATTGGTGGATGGGTCTGTCGATCATTTGCTGCCCAGTAAGCGACACGGGAAGGCGGGAGAGGGCGGGCTGGTTTGGCCGGAGGGGAGGGTGGTAATCGGGAATTCGTTCTGAAAGCCCCGAGCCGGTTGGACTTGAGTGAGCGTTGTCCCACACCGTTTTGTTAAGCAGCCGCTTACCCCTTGTTGGGGATTCTGCTTCTTTCCCTTCCCTGCAGTCTCTTGGTGGGAATTTAGGTTCCGGTTCGTGGAAAATAGTCTTGGCCTGGATTTCAGGGCCCCAGGCACCTCGCACTGAGCTCTCCAGGAATGAAAAAGTAGGACCTTCCGTTTCTCTGTTCAAGCGTCACCTCCACTTTGAATTCCCTTCACGTCCCCAGACTTATTTAGGAGACCCCTTTCTCTGTGATCCTGTCGCATAATTAACAGTCCGATCTTAATAGTAGTCACATTTGATTATATTTGTATGTTTTCCCACGAAGTGGGGCGCTTTTTAATTATGTTTTAATTCAAATTACCTTTAAGTTTTAACTGAACTTTTTACCAATAGGTGCTATAGTTATATCGTTCAAATATTTAAAGGTGTTGAAGGTCATATAGTGAAAATTATTCCGCTGAAGGGAACCACTATTACTTTCTGGTTAGATAGTCTTTTCAAAGAAGACTTCTAAGTGCTATTAAGTTACACATAATAATAAATGTAAACGTTGGAAATAGGCTAAAATCCTTTTCAGGCACTAATTACAAACCCATTCCCTATATGATGACTCCTAGTTCCTATGCATTTACATACGTGTAGACCTTTTTTCAAATCAACATTATATCCTTGAGATTTTTCCTTAATTCTATATAGATCTACCTCATTCTTTTAAAATCCTGCATAGTAGTCCTCGGAACCAATAGATACAGTTTATGATTTCCTTACCCTTGGATATGTACTTCATTTCTTTTTTGTTTTTCTATTAGAAGCATTGCCACATTCAAAATTAAGTGCATGCTCCTTTTGGTACCTATATCCAAGTGTTCTCCAGGGTAGAAATACTAGCAAGTGAACGTGCTGGATAGAGAATCTTCATAGTAGATTCTTCATAGTAGATTCTAAATCTTCATAGTAGATTCTTTCATTTGCTCCTTTAAGTAGCTGTTACAACTTACATTCCTACCTCTAATATATGAGCAACTCCCTACACCCTTGCTAAAATAGAAAAAATATAACTTAAAAAAATTTCTGGATTGATCAGCGTGAAAAAATTTTTGAGGGATAACGTGTGCAAAGAAGTGCAGTAATCATGAGTGTATGCCGTGGTAGGAAAATGAATGAACTTGTGTAAGCATTTCCTAGACGAAGATTTTGAAAATTTATCAGGAATATAGAATCTCTCCTCATACTTGTCTTAGTCATTGCATTGCTACACACAAATAGCTACTATTCTGAATTTTACCACCAAAATTAGTTTTGCCTGCCTGAACCTTTGTAAATGGACACAGGTAATATGTACTCTTGTGTGGCTCTTTTTGCTCAATAATATGTTTGTAATATTGATTCATATTAAAGAATTTAGTAGTTTGTTTTCATTGTTTTATATACTTCCAAAGTTTCTCTATTTATTCTAATATTGCTTGACGTTAAGTTGTTTGAAGTTTGGGGTGGCCACAAGTGATAGTACTATGAATATTCTTGTAGATCTCTGTTGATGCACATAGTTACACATTTGATTTTCCTAGAAGTAGTATTACTGTGCCACAGGATATGCATATATTCACTGTTAGTAGACCCTGCCACATAGTGTTTTGGTTTACCAATTTACAACTCACTAGCAATGAATGAAAATTCCAGTTGCTCTACATCTTTGCCAATGCATATTCTCAGTTTTGTTTTGTGCTCATCCTCTTTTTTTCTTTGTTTTCAATTTTGTTGAGACAAATTGAATATACAAAAAGTCTCATATATTTAACATATAAATCTTAAGGAGCTTAGACATATGCATATACCGTCACCACAAAGAAGATAATAAACATACCCATCACCACTAAAATATTTCTTGTATCCCCTTGCTTTTGTTGTTGTACTTGTTGGTAAGAGCACATAGCATGAGATCTACCTTCTTAACAAGTTTTTAAGTGCACAGCACCCTGTTGTTAACTATGTGCTAAAATAGATTTTTCATATAAGAGGAATCATGCAGGATTTGTTCTGTGACTGACTTATTTCCAGGCATAATATTTTCCATGGTGATACGATGTCTCCTGTTCCTCACACGAAACCTCATGAAAGCCCCAAACTGGGCTGGTCTTCAGTGTCTGCCCTGAGGATAATCATCGTGAGGGGACCACAGCAGGTAAGAGATGCTGCAGTGACTATGGGTCACCTTCAACTCCTTTCTGTCTGCAGCCCCTCTTGCCCTGGATTTTGTATTCCAGAAATCCCTAAGAATTGTCTGGGCAAGACAGATGCTGTAAAAAAAAGTGATGATTGAACTAAGTGAAACAATGTCAGAGTAAGAACATGTCTCTGGTTGTGCAACTGGCCTATCACATGACTTTTAAGCAATTAGAACTAGATAATGCAATCATTTGTTACCCAGTTAAATTTGTAAGGCCAGAAATGCATGGATTAACAGTTTAGCTTTTGCTTCAAAGCAATTGTTACTTAGATAAAAGGACATTTAAAATGAAAAATGAATTTTGATAAAAATGTAGGGGTATAGATAATGCATTATTTTTAAATGCTTGAAAAATGCATAATGTTTTCTAGTCTATGCATGATGTCACAAATGGTAGAATTTCCTTCCTTTTTTAAGGCTGAATAACATTGTATTGTATGCATCTGCCACATTGTCTTTACTCATTCATCTGTTGATGGTAATTTGGATTGTTTCTAAATCATGACTCTTGTGAATCATGCTGCAATAAACATGGCAGTGCAGATATCTCTTTGAGATCCTGATTTCAGTTTGGATATATACTCAGGAATGGAATTATTGGATCATATGGTAGAAGAAACAGAAAATATGAACAGACTAATAGACAAGTAAGGAAATTAAATCAGTAATCAAAAACCTCCCAACAAAGAAAAGCCTAGGACCAGATGGCATCATTGGTGAATTCTATCAAACACATAAAAGGATTAATACCATTCCTTCTCAAATTCTTCCAAAAAATTAAAGAGAAGCAACACTTCCAAACTCATGGTATGAGACCTGCATTACACTGATACCAAAACCAGAAAAAGGCACTGCAAGAAAACAAAACTGCAGGTCCATATCTGATGAACACAGATGCAAAAATCTAAAAAAAATTCTAGATGCAAAAATTTGGGACAAAAATTCTAGCAAACAGAATTCAATGGCATATTAAAAGGATCATATACTGTGATCAAATAAAATTTATTCCTGGGATGCCAGAATGCAAATCAATAAACATATTAACAGAATGAAGGATAAAAATCATATGATCATCTCAATAGATGCAGAAAATGTATTTGACAAAATTCAATATCCCTTCATGTTAAAACTCTCAAGTATAGAAAGAATACACTGCAACATAATGAAGGCCATATATGACAAGCCTACAGCTAACCTCTGCTTAATAGTGAGAAACTAAAGACTTTTCCTCTAAGATCAGGAACAAGACAAAGGTACCCTTTCTCACTACTTCTATTCAACATACTACTGGAAGTCCTAGCCAGAGCAGTTAGACATGAAAAAGAAATAAAATGCATCCAAGTTGGAAAAGAAGTAAATTGTCTGTTTGCAGATTATATGATCATATATATAAAACCCTAATGATTACACACACGTGTGCGTGCACACACACATATCTGTTAGAATGAATAAATGCATCTAGGATAGTTGCAGGATATAAAAATCACCATACAAAAGTCAGTTGCTGGGGCACCTGGGTGGCACAGTACGTTAAGCATCTGCCTTCATCTTAGGTCATGATCCTGGGGTCCTGGGATTGAGCCCTGCATTGGGCTCCCTGCTCAGCAGGGAGCCTGCTTCTCCCTCTTCCTCTGCCACTCCCCCTGCTTGTGCGCCCTCTCTCTCTCTCAAGTAAATAAATAAATCTTTAAAAAAAAATCAGTTGCGTTTCCATACACTAGCAATGAATTATCCAAAAAGTAAATTAGGTAAATGTTCTCAGTTACATTAGCATCAAAAGCAACAAAATATTTAGGAGATGAAAGATTTGTACACTGAAAATTATAATACACTAATGAAACCAATTAAAGAAAACACAGGGGCACCTGGATGGCTCAGTTGGTTAAGCATCTGCCTTTGGCTCAGGTCATGATCCCAGGGTCCTGGGATGGAGCCCTGCATCGGGCTCCCTGCTCAATGGGCAGCCTCCTTCTCCCTTTCCACCACTTGTGCTCTCTCATACATGCACACTCTCTCTCTCTCTCTCTCTCTCTCTCTCAAATAAATAAATAAAATCTTTAAAAAAATACATAAAAAAGTGAAAAG